>NC_084629.1:45549334-45641834 GCF_033978795.1 Nerophis ophidion | reverse complement strand
AAATAAAGGGAACAACAAAAAAATGCATTATTGGCTATTTCTTAAACAAAAAAAATCTTAGGGTACATTAAACACGTTTCTTATTCCGGTTAAGTCCTTAAATAAAATAGTGAACATACTAGACAACTTGTTTTTTAGTAGTAAGTAAAGAAACAAAATCCATCCTTTTTGGGACCACCCTGATTTGTTTTATCATATATTGCTGCCTTTGCACCTGTCATTGTTTACTTTTGTATGCAGATTAAATCAACAATAATCCTGACTTTGGAGCAATGTTCACAGACTCTAGTATTTGGCTCTCTACCAGATGCAATGGTTTTTCGTTTTGGAACCATGATTTAGGCCATAATTTGTTCACCAGTCCTCATATGGAAGGTACTTTTCCTTGTTGATGTCTCAAGAAGGATAGAAATACAAGAACACAAAAAAAACACACACACACACAAACACACACACACACACACATTCTTGTGTTTCTTACCTACTTGAGACCTGAGAAAAATGCCTACCTTTTTAAGACCACCCTTTCTACATATATAAAAAATTGATAAAGATATAGAAAGATAATGTACAACATTAATAATATATACAAACTATGGAAATATAAAAAAGGTAAAATTTTAGTAAAACATCATTGTTATTTTTTTGTTTGTAATTGGTTTTTAATTTTCATTATTTACTTCGTTATTCCAGTATGTGTCTATACACATATATATATTTTTTTTTTAAATAAATTTTGGCGAAAAGGTGTGCACTTAAATTTCTTACACACACTTATTATATATGTTGGCCTTAGGGGGAGCACTTCAGATTTGTACACACACTTGTTATTTCATATGTTGACCAGACGAGGAGCACTTTTAAAACAGTCAATTTAAAAAAATCCATAGTTTTTGAGACCACCCGAATTTGTCTTATCATATATTGCTGCCTTTGCACCTGTCATTGTTTACTTTTGTATGCACATTAAATCAACAATAATCCTGACTTTGGAGCAATGTTCACAGACTCTAGTATTTGGCTCTCTACCAGATGCAATGGTTTTTCATTTTGGAACCATGATTTAGGCCATAATTTGTTCACCAGTCCTCATATGGAAGGTACTTTTCTTTGTTGATGTCTCAAGAAGGGTAGAAATACGAGAACACAAATATAAACACACACACACACACACACACACACACACACACACACACACACACACACACACTAATACTACATTAAAATGATTTCCGTACTTTGATACTTTTCTAAATAAAGGGGACAACAAAAAAAATGCATTATTGGCTATTTTTTAAACAAAAAAATCTTAGGGTACATTAAAAACGTTTCTTATTCCGTTTAAGTCCTTAAATAAAATAGTGAACATACTAGACAACTTGTTTTTTAGTAGTAAGTAAAGAAACAAAATCCATCCTTTGTGGGACCACCCTGATTTGTTTTATCATATATTGCTGCCTTTGCACCTGTCATTGTTTACTTTTGTATGCACATTAAATCAACAAAAAATCCTGACTTTGGAGCAATGTTCACAGACTCTAGTATTTGGCTCTCTATTAGATGCAATGGTTTTTCGTTTTGGAACCATGATTTAGGTCATAACTTGTTCACCGGTCCTCATATGGAAGGTACTTTTCTTTGTTGATGTCTCAAGAAGGGTAGAAATACGAGAACCCACAAATACACACACACACACACACACACACACATACACACATTCTTGTGTTTCTTACCTACTTGAGACCTGAGAAAAATGCCTACCTCTTTAAGACCACCCTTTCTACATATATAAAGATTTGATAAAGATATAGAAAGATAATGTGCAACATTAATAATATATACAAACTATGGAAATATAAAACAGGTAAACTTTTAGTAAAACATCATTATTATGTTTTTGTTTGTAATTGGTTTTTAATTTTCATTATTTACTTCAAGTTATTCCAGTATGTGTCTATACACATATTTATATTTTTTAAATAAATTTTGGTGAAAAAGGGTGCACTTATATTTCTTACACACATTTGTTTTTACATATGTTGGTCAGAGGGGGAGCACTACAAATTTTTACACACACTTGTTATTTCATATGTTGACCAGAGGGGGAGCACTTTTATAACAGACACAGTCAATTCAAAAAAATCCATCCTTTTTGGAACCACCCTAATTTTGATAGATTTTACCACCAGAGGTGCAAATGAGATCTCTATTTTTTGTTTCTTTTAATGGTTCAGGTTGGGGTTCAAAGTTTATTCGTCACGTGCAGAGTACACCACAGTGAAATGCATTTTTCCATGCTCTTCAGATATTGCGAACAGTGGGATCCAAACATTAGTTGCAGGATCTAATACACTAAATACAACAATGTGCTTAGCTGCTGTCTTGTTTTATCATATATTGCTGCCTTTGCACCTGTCATTGTTTACTTTTGTATGCACATTAAATCAACAAAAAATCCTGACTTTGGAGCAATGTTCACGGACTCCAGTATTTGGCTCTCTACCAGAGGCAATGGTTTTTCGTTTTGGAACCATGATTTAGGTCATAATTTGTTCACCAGTCCTCATATGGAAGGTACTTTTCTTTGTTGATGTCTCAAGAAGGATAGAAATACAAGAACACAAAAAAAACACACACACACACAAACACACACACATTCTTGTGTTTCTTACTTAATTGAGACCTGAGAAAAATGCCTACCTCTTTAAGACCACCCTTTCTACATATATAAAGATTTGATAAAGATATAGAGATAATGTACAACATTAATAATATATAAAAACTATGGAAATATAAAAATGGTAAACTTTTAGTAAAACCTCATTATGTTTTTGTTTGTAATTGGTTATTAATTTTCATTATTTACTTCAAGTTATTCCAGTATGTGTCTATACACATATTTATTTATTTTTTAATACCTTTTGGGGAAAATGTGTGCACTTAAATTTCTTACACACACTTATTACATATGTTGGCCTTAGGGGGAGCACTTCAGATTTGTACACACACTTGTTATTTCATATGTTGACCAGACGAGGAGCACTTTTAAAACGGTCAATTTAGAAAAAATCCATACTTTTTGGGACCACCCTAATTTTTTTTATCATATATTGCTGCCTTTGCACCTGTCATTGTTTACTTTTGTATGCACATTAAATCAACAAAAAATCCTGACTTTGGAGCAATGTTCACAGACTCTAGTATTTGGCTCTTCACCAGATGTAATGGTTTTTTGTTTTGGAACCATGATTTAGGTCATAACTTGTTCACCGGTCCTCATATGGAAGGTACTTTTCTTTGTTGATGTCTCAAGAAGGGTAGAAATACGAGAACACACAAATACACACACGCACACACACACACACACACACACACACACACACACACATTCTTGTGTTTCTTACTTACTTTCGACCTGAGAAAAATGCCTCTCTCTTTAAGACCACCCTTTCTACATATATAAAGATTTGATAAAGATAAAGGAAGATAATCTACAACATTAATAATATATGCAAACTATGGAAATATAAAAAAGGTAAACTTTTAGTAAAACATCATTATTATGTTTTTGTTTGTAATTGGTTTTTAATTTTCATTATTTACTTCAAGTTATTCCAGTATGTGTCTATACACATATTTATTTATTTTTTATAAATTTGGGTGAAAATGTGTGCACTTAAATTTCTTACACACACTTATTACATATGTTGACCTTAGGGGGAGCACTTCAAATTTGTACACACACTTGTTATTTCATATGTTGACCAGACGAGAAGCACTTTTAAAAACAGTCAATTTTTAAAAATCCATCCTTTTTGAGACCACCCTAATTTGTCTTATCATATATTGCTGCCTTTGCACCTGTCAATGTTTACTTTTGTATGCACATTAAATCAACAAAAAATCCTAACTTTGGAGCAATGTTCAAGGACTCTAGTATTTGGCTCTCTATTAAATGTAATGGTTTTCCATATTGGGACCATGATTTAGTATCTAACTTGTTCACCGGTCCTCATATGGAAGGTACTTTTCCTTTTTGATGTCTCAAGAAGGGTAGAAATACAAGAACACACGAGAACACACACACACACACACACACACATTCTTGTGTTTCTTACTTACTTTCGACCTGAGAAAAATGCCTACCTCTTTAAGACCACCCTTTCTACATATATAAAGATTTAATAAAGATAAAGAAAATAATGTACAACATTAATAATATATACAAACTATGGAAATATAAAAAAGGTAAACTTTTAGTAAAACATCATTATTTTGTTTTTGTTTGTAATTGGTTATTAATTTTCATTATTTACTTCAAGTTATTCCAGTATGTGTCCATACACATATTTATTTTTTATAAATTTTGGTGAAAAGGTGTGCACTTAAATTTCTTACACACACTTATTACATATGTTGGCCTTAGGGGGAGCATTTCAAATTTGTACACACACTTGTTATTTCATATGTTGACCAGACGAGGAGCACTTTTAAAACAGTCAATTTTAAAAAATCCATCCTTTTTGAGACCACCCTGATTTGTTTTATCATATATTGCTGCCTTTGCACCTGTCAATGTTTACTTTTGTATGCACATTAAATCAACCAAAAATCCTGACTTTGGAGCAATGTTCCCAGATTCTAATATTTGGCTCTCTATTAAATGCAATGGTTTTCCATATTGGGACCATGATTTAGGTCATAACTTGTTCACCGGTCCTCATATGGAAGGTACTTTTCTTTGTTGATGCCTCAAGAAGGGTAAAAACACACACACACACACACACACACACACACACACACAAGACAATTGTGCTTGTGATAGCTAGTTTTTGCAAGTGAAGCGCTTGTTTCACTGACATGCAGTTGGGATCTCTATTATGCAGAAGCTATTTTCTATACAAACCCTATCAAATTAGATCCAATATCCTCAAGTACAAAAATGAAACATTCATTTTCCTGCAAGGCTATTAGCTGTGAACATATAAAATGCTAAGGCGTCTGCTGAAATCCATCAATCAAATTGAAGAAATAGGTTGAGATGGACAGCATCAATGGAGTCAATATTGGCAGAGAGGATAATACTACAGAACGACCTTGTTATTTTTTTATATGAGATGGGTGTACAACGTGGCGCGGTTAGGGGAGTGGCCGTGCCAGCAACCTGAGGGTTCCTGGTTCGATCCCTACCTTCTACCAACTTAGTCACATCTATTGTGTCCTTGAGCAAGACACTTCACCCTTGCTCCTGATGGGTGGTGGTTAGGGCCTTGCATGGCAGCTCCCACCATCAGTGTGTGTGTGAATGTGTGTGTGAATGGGTGAATGTTGAAATAGTGTCAAAGCGCTTTGAGTAACTTGAAGGTGGAAAAGCGCTATACGAGTACAACCCATTTACCATGACAGTTTGTTTTATTGCAAGGAATATTTGTTTGGTAATATATTTAAGAAGTAGCAAAGCGCTATTTGATACTTATTAGGGACGTGGGTTTTACAAAAAAAATCATGATTTAAAGTGTGAATGTTGTCTGTCTATCTGTGTTGGCCCTGCGATGAGGTGGCGACTTGTCCAGGGTGTACACTGCCTTCCGCCCAATTGTAGCTGAGATAGGCTCCAGCGCCCACCGCGACCCCGAAGGGAATAAGCGGCAGAAAATGGATGGATGGATTCATTGAATTCCGGTTCTTGGGGTGACAATTCGTTTTAAAATCAGTTGTCGATTCAACACGATTTTCAATTCAAACAGATTCTCGCAATGTATTATTTGGTATAATAATTATAGTGACATTTTTAACAAAATGCGGATGTATGATGTACACGGACAGGCGGGGAGTAAGCAGGACATGGCATAAACAACATTATTTTAAAAAAATGTTCGCCAAATAAAAATACCTTTCTCAAACTGACTTCTGAAAATGTTAAATCAATTTAGAATCGTAATAAATAAGTATTGGGATTTCCATCCATCCATCCATTTTCTACCGCTTATTCCCTTTCGGGGTCGCTGGCGCCTATTTCAACTACAATTGGGCGGAAGGCGGGGTACACCCTGGACAAGTCGCCACCTCATCACAGGGCCAACACAGATAGACAGACAACATTCACACTCACATTCACACACTAGGGACCATTTAGTGTTGCCAATCAACCTATCCCCAGGTGCATGTCTTTGGAAGTGGGAGGGGCCTATCCCCAGGTGCATGTCTTTGGAGGTGGGAGGGGCCTATCCCCAGGTGCATGTCTTTGGAGGTGGGAGTGGCCTATCCCCAGGTGCATGTCTTTGGAGGTGGGAGGGGCCTATCCCCAGGTGCATGTCTTTGGAGGTGGGAGGGGCCTATCCCCAGGTGCATGTCTTTGGAAGTGGGAGGAAGCCGGAGTACCCGGAGGGAACCCACGCATTCACGGGGAGAACATGCAAACTCCACACAGAAAGATCCCGAGCCTGGATTTGAACCCAGGACTGCAGGACCTTCGTATTGTGAGGCAGACGCACTAACCCCTCTTCCACCGTGAAGCCCGCATTGGGATTTGGTTGTGAATTAAATGTTTCCAGCACTATTATACACATACATATTTTAAATGTTTGTATAATTATCATTATTTTAAGATTAATTTGGGATTAACATTTTGTGATCATGTAAAGGGGAAATGTTTTTTTTATATATTTCTAAAATGTATTTTATTATTACATCCATCCATTTTCTACCGCTTGTTCCTTTTTGGGGCTGCGGGGGGTGCTGTAGCCTATCCCAGCTACATTCAGGCGGACAAGTCGCCTCCTCATCGCAGGGCCAACACAGATAGACTGACAACATTCACACATTATTATCATCAATACTGAAATGATGCATTCATTTATTATATTAGAACAAAAAAGGTTTTATATCATGATTGACCTTGGTCTTTACAACAATGAGATGTCTACACTAATTGGGCTTCTTTAGACAGCAAACGAGTTAAATCAACAGCTCCTCTTCTCTTTTTTAGCAAGGAATTGCCGTCTATTTTACCGCAGTCATAAATAATCACTTCCACACAAGCAACAAAGACAAAATTGATTACTAAACTCAAGAATATTACATTTACTTTTTATTTTAGAAAATATAATCTAGTTATGGTTGTTGTTCAAAAATCAGGGGGGGGTCCTGTCAAAGCCCCAGCTGGTCTATCACCCTTTGTGGGTGTGTATGATGAGGGAGTGCACATGTGTGTGTTTTGTGTCTGAAATTAGAGGCCTATTCACCCTTTGGCATTAATTTCCTATGAAGGGAGAATTGGGGTAAAATTGGGCTTAATTATTGCTATAGTAAGCAGAATAATGAGACTCCAAACACGAGCACCGCGGATATCTTCTCATGCCTTCCTGTTCATCGAGGATTTGGGGGTGGGGGGCACCCCAAACATGCTCAATGGGTAACATGTCTGCTAGCCATGAGATTTTTTCAGCTTCCAGGAATTGTTAAAGATCCTTGCAACATGGGCCTGTGCGTCATCATGCTGCAACATGAGGTGAATGGCACAACAATGGGCTTCAGGTCCCCTCCAAGGTTTCTCGTTGTTACCCATTGGGTTGAGTTTTTTCCTTGCCCTTTTTCCTTCGGTGACTTTTCCTCATCTAGGGTCATGAACTGGTGTGTAAAATCTGGACACTTTGTTGAGTAGTGGAAGGTCTTGCAGAGTTTGTATACAAAGATGATGTTGCGGGTCATTTTGACCCTGACGCTTTAATGTGGGTAAATAGTCAAAATAAACATTAAAGCACCTGGGTCAAAATGACTCGCAAAATCATCTTTTTATACAAACTCTGCACAAATTTGACCCATTTCATTTTTGTGTTTATCAAAGTACTGTTTATCCTTTCTTTTTCTTGCTGAAATTTGGTGACTTTTCCTCATCTAGGGTCATGAACTGGTGTTAAAAATCTGGACACTTTGTTGAGTAGTGGAATGTCTTGCAGAGTTTGTATACAAAGATGATGTTGCGGGTCATTTTGACCCAGACACTTTGATGTGGGGAAATAGTCAAAATAAACAAGTCTCTTTGATGTACTTTTTACTTTGATGTACAATTGTTTGTATTTTGATTGTCTCTGAGACCCAGAGCCAGGTGTGTGAAGAGAGGGAACTTTCTCACACTTGTCCTTGTCACTGTTCTCATGTCATCTCTTTGACAAACTCACCAAAAATGAGCTCCAGAAGGATGACATCTGAGGAGACAAGGACAAGTGTGAGAAAGTTCCTTCTCTTCACACACCTGGCTCTGGGTCTCAGAGGCAATCAAAATACAGACAATTGTACATCAAAGTAAAAAGTACATCAAGGAGACATGTTTATTTTTGGATCTGAACAGCTATTTACCCACATTAAAGCGCCTGGGTCAAAATGACTCGCAACATCATCTTTTTATACAAACTCTGCCACTACACAACAAAGTGTCCAGATTTTACACACCAGTTCATGACCCTAGATGAGGAAAAGTCACCAGATTTCAGCAAGAAAAAGAAAGGATAACCAGTACTTTGATCAACACAAAAACTGAAATGGGTCAAATTGACCCTTAACATAATACAATTGGAATAAAAAATGTATTGTATGTCACTTTTCTAAATGTTTGTATAACCTAAAATTAAATTGTTATTGGTTTAACCTGTTTTCTTGACTGTTTTGAGTGCATTTACACAGTACGGGTCAAAACGACCCGCAACATAATCAATGTCATTTTTTCCCAACATAATACAAGGGTTAATAAAACAAATGAGGCAACTTAACGAACACTCCATTGCCACTTGGCTAATTAATACATAACCTGCCAGTTATATTTTATGCAGACATACACAGTCCTGAGTCCTAAGTCTCCCCTTTCACCCCCAGGACGGTGAGCAGCCAGACAGAGTGTGAATAATTGAGCCATTAGACGCAGCACTGCCTTGGAGGCCCCGCAGCTGTGGACTGATTTGCAAAGGAGAGGGGAGGTGGGACATAATTAAGAGCCAGAGATGTGCACATTTGATACTGTAGGCAGATGACACCTCCCTTCCGTGAATGTGCCGTGCTTGCACAGATGTGGGATCGTGTCCGTGGCAAGAACCGCATGGAGGTGTGTGGTGTGGAGCACTGCATCGAGCAGGGGTCATCAACCTTTTTGAAACCAAGAGCTACTTCTTGGGTACTGATTAATGCGAAGGGCTACCAGTTTGATACACACTTAAATAAATTGCCAGAAATAGCCAATTTGCTCAATTTACCTTTAGTAAATAAATCCATATATATATAAAAAAAAATGGGTATTTCTGTCTGTCATTCCGTCGTATATTTTTTTCCTTTTACGGAAGGTTTTTTTGTAGAGAATAAATGATGAAAAAAACACTTAATTGAACGGTTTAAAAAAGGAGAAAACCCCAAAAAAATGAAAATGTTATTTTGAAACATAGTTTATCTTCAATTTCGACTCTTAAAAATGTAAAATTCGACCGAAAAAAATGAAGAGAAAAACTAGCTAATTTGAATCTTTTTGAAAAAATTAGAAAAATAATTCATGGGACATCATTAGTAAATTTTCCTGATCAAGATTAATTTTAGAATTTTATAAATAAATAAATGGGTTGTACTTGTATAGCGCTTTTCTACCTTCAAGGTACTCAAAGCGCTTTGACACTACTTCCACATTTACCCATTCACACACACATTCACACACTGATGGAGGGAGCTGCCATGCAAGGCGCTAACCAGCATCCATCAGGAGCAAGGGTGTAGTGTCTTGCTCAAGGACACAATGGACGTGACAAGGTTGGTACTAGGTGGGGATTGAACCAGGGACCTTCGGGTTGCGCACGGCCACTCTCCCACTGCGCCACGCCGTTTGATGACATGTTTTAAATAGGTTAAAATCCAATCTGCACTTTGTTAGAATATATAACAAATTGGACCAAGCTATATTTCTAACAAAGACAAATCATTATTTCTTCTAGATTTTCCAGAACAAAAATTTTAAAATAAATTCACAAGACTTTGAAATAAGATTTAAATTTGATTCTACAGATTTTCTAGATTTGCCAGAATATTTTTATTTTAATCATAATAGGTTTGAAAAAATATTTCACAAATATCCTTCATTGAAAAAACAGAAGCTAAAATGAAGAATTAAATTAAAATGTATTTATTATTCTTTACAATAAAAAAATCAAAAATACTTGAACATTGATTTAAATTGTCAGGAAAGAAGAGGAAGGAATTTAAAAGGTGAAAAGGTATATGTGTTTAAAAATCCTAAAATAAGGTTGTATTTTTTCTCTAAAATTGTCTTTCTGAAAGTTATAAGAAGCAAAGTAAAAAATAAATGAATTTATTTAAACAAGTGAAGACCAAGTCTTTAAAATATTTTCTTGGATTTTCAAATTCTATGAGTTTTGTCTCTCTTAGAATTAAAAATATTGAGCAAAGTGAGACCAGCTTGCTTGTAAATAAATCAAATTTAAAAAAAAATAGAGGCAGCTCACTGGTAAGTGTTGCTATTTGAGCTATTTTTAGAACAGGCCAGCGGGCGACTCATCTGGTCCTTACGGGCGACCTGGTGCCCGCGGGCACCGTGTTGGTGACCCCTGTTCTAGAAACTTCAAGGTGCTTTTGTTGACCAGAGAGGAGATTCTGTAGAGAAATCTTGTTGGTTGGTAGACCTTTTTGATTACATTGGTTGCCATTTTATCACAGGGAAGATTAGCCTCTAGAATGGAACCTAGGTAGGTGACCTCATCCTTCCTGGTGATAACAATGTCACCCACTTTTATAGTCAAGTCTCTGACCTTCTTAAGGTTGATGTGGGATCTGGCTATAAGAATAACAAAATCGCATAATTCATTGTAATTAGTGGAAAACTGATATTTTGGGAGGTTAACTGAAAAAGTTGTTTTAAAGCACAATAATTACAAACAGGTCACAGTATGATCCGAGGCTATCTATTTGTGGAATGTGTGTCTCGGCACAGGGTTGCAGACGCACTCTTGTTGCAGGGAAATCAAAACATCCCTCCATTTATCCAAGTTCTTATCCTGTTAAAGGGGAACATTATCACAATTTCAAAAGGGTTAAAAACAATAAAAATCAGTTCCCAGTGGCTTGTTATATTTTTTGAATTTTTTTTCAAAATTTTACCGGTCTCGGAATATCCCTAAATAAAGCTTTAAAGTGCCTTATTTCCGCTATCTTCGAAACCACTATCCATTTCCCTGTGACGTCACACAGTGCTGCCAATGTAAACAAACAATGGGAATACCACAGCAAGATATAGCGACATTAGCTCGGATTCAAACTCGGATTTCAGCGGCTTAAGCGATTCAACAGATTACGCATGTATTGAAACAGATGGTTGGAGTATGAAAGTATTGAAGAAGAAACTGAAGCTATTGAGCGAATAGCTATTGACGCTATTCATAGCCATAGCATGGCCGAATAGCTGCGTTAGCATCGCCGGTAAAATGTGCGGACCAAACGATCAGGACTTTTGCATCTTTTGACACTGGAGCAACTTAAATCCGTCGATTGGTAAGTGTTTGTTTCGCATTAAATGTGGGTGGAAGGAAACGTAATATAGTTGCAAATGCATCTACAGGTTATCCATACATCTCTGTGCCATGTCTGCTTTAGCACCGCCGGTAAATAGCATGTTAGCATCGATTAGCGTAGCATGGTAGCATCGATTAGCTGGCAGTCAACATCAACAAAACTCACCTTTGTGATTTTGTTGATTATCGTTGCAAATGCATCTGCAGGTTATCAATACATCTCTGTGCCATGTCTGCTTTAGTACCGCCAGTAAATAGCATGTTAGCATCGATTAGCTGGCAGTCAACATCAACAAAACTCACCTTTGTGATTTCGTTGACTATCGTTGCAAATGCATCTGCAGGTTATCCATACATATCTGTGCCATGTCTGCTTTAGCACCGCCGGTAAAGAGCATGTTAGCGTCGATTAGCGTATCATGTTAGCATCGATTAACTGGCAGTCACGCCGCCACCAAATATGTCTGATTAGCACATAAGTCAACATCAACAAAACTCACCTTTGTGATTTCGTTGACTTTATCGTTGCAAATGCATCTGCAGGTTATCCATACATCTCTGTGCCATGTCTGCTTTAGCACCGCCGGTAAATAGCATGTTAGCATCGATTAGCTGGCAGTCAACATCAACAAAACTCACCTTAGTGATTTTGTTGATTATCGTTGCAAATGCATCTGCAGGTTATCCATACATCTCTGTGCCATGTCTGCTTTAGCACCGCCGGTAAATAGTATGTTAGCATCGATTAGTGTAGCATGTTAGCATCGATTAGCTGGCAGTCAACATCAACAAAACTCACCTTTGTGATTTCATTGATTATCGTTGCAAATGCATTTGCAGGTTATCCATACATATCTCTGCCATGTCTGCTTTAGTACCGCCGGTAAATAGCATGTTAGCATCGATTAGCTGGCAGTCAACATCAACAAAACTCACCTTAGTGATTTTGTTGATTATAGTTGCAAATGCATCTGCAGGTTATCCATACATATCTGTGCCATGTCTGCTTTAGCACCACCGGTAAATAGCATGTTAGCATCGATTAGCGTAGCATGTTAGCATCGATTAGCTGGCAGTCAACATCAACAAAACTCACCTTTGTGATTTCATTGATTATCGTTGCAAATGCATTTGCAGGTTATCCATACATATCTGTGCCATGTCTGCTTTAGTACCGCCAGTAAATAGCATGTTAGCATCGATTAGCTGGCAGTCACGCCGCGACCAAATATGTCTGATTAGCACATAAGTCAACAACATCAACAAAACTCACCTTTGTGATTTCGTTGACTTTATCGTTGCAAATGCATCTACAGGTTATCCATACATCTCTGTACCATGTCTGCTTTAGCACCGCCGGTAAATAGCATGTTAGCATCGATTAGCATAGCATGTTAGCATCGATTAGCTGGCAGTCAACATCAACAATACTCACCTTTGTGATTTCATTGATTATCGTTGCAAATGCATTTGCAGGTTATCCATACATATCTGTGCCATGTCTGCTTTAGTACCGCCAGTAAATAGCATGTTAGCATCGATTAGCTGGCAGTCAACATCAACAAAACTCACCTTTGTGATTTCGTTGACTATCGTTGCAAATGCATCTGCAGGTTATCCATACATATCTGTGCCATGTCTGCTTTAGCACCGCCGGTAAATAGCATGTTAGCATCGATTAGCATAGCATGTTACATCGATTAGCTGGCAGTCAACATCAACAAAACTCACCTTTGTGATTTCGTTGATTATCGTTGCAAATGCATTTGCAGGTTATCCATACATATCTGTGCCATGTCTGCTTTAGTACCGCCAGTAAATAGCATGTTAGCATCGATTAGCTGGCAGTCAACATCAACAAAACTCACCTTTGTAATTTCGTTGAGTATCGTTGCAAATGCATCTGCAGGTTATCCATACATATCTGTGCCATGTCTGCTTTAGCACCGCCGGTAAATAGCATGTTAGCATCGATTAGCGTAGCATGTTAGCATCGATTAGCTGGCAGTCACGCCGCCACCAAATATGTCTGATTAGCACATAAGTCAACATCAACAAAACTCACCTTTGTGATTTCGTTGACTTTATCATTGCAAATGCATCTGCAGGTTATCCATACATATCTGTGCCATGTCTGCTTTAGCACCGCCGGTAAATAGCATGTTAGCATCGATTAGCATAGCATGTTACATCGATTAGCTGGCAGTCAACATCAACAAAACTCACCTTTGTGATTTCGTTGATTATCGTTGCAAATGCATTTGCAGGTTATCCATACATATCTGTGCCATGTCTGCTTTAGTACCGCCAGTAAATAGCATGTTAGCATCGATTAGCTGGCAGTCAACATCAACAAAACTCACCTTTGTAATTTCGTTGAGTATCGTTGCAAATGCATCTGCAGGTTATCCATACATATCTGTGCCATGTCTGCTTTAGCACCGCCGGTAAATAGCATGTTAGCATCGATTAGCGTAGCATGTTAGCATCGATTAGCTGGCAGTCACGCCGCCACCAAATATGTCTGATTAGCACATAAGTCAACATCAACAAAACTCACCTTTGTGATTTCGTTGACTTTATCATTGCAAATGCATCTGCAGGTTATCCATACATCTCTGTGCCATGTCTGTCTTAGCATCGCCGGTCAAATGTGGAGACACTCTGGTACATTCAATGGGGGCCTGGCGGCAGACACTTTCGCATCTTGGGGCCAGTGGTGCAACTTGAATCCCTCCCTGTTAGTGTTGTTACACCCTCCGACAACACACCGACGAGGCATGATGTCTCCAAGGTTCCAAAAAATAGTTGAAAAAACGGAAAATAACAGAGCTGAGACCCAATGTTTACAATGTGTTGAAAATGAAAATGGCGGCTGTGTTACCTCGGTGACGTCACATTCTGACGTCATCACCTCCAGCGCGATAAACAGAAAAGGCGTTTAATTTGCCAAAATTCACCCATTTAGAGTTCGGAAATTGGTTAAAAAAATAGATGGTCTTTTTTCTGCACCATCAAGGTATATATTGAGGCTTACATAGGTCTGCTGATAATGTTCCCTTTTAAGGGTCACAACAGAGGCAGGAGACTATCTCAGTTGACTTTGAACCAAAGGCAGAACACACCCTGAGGGGTTTTTGTGCAGAGAGCATTGAGTGGGAATTGATTTATCGTCAGCTACGTGAACAATAACACCACCAATGGAAAGAACAATTAAAACATGTCAGGATTAATGCACATTTTCACTACTTTATTATTAAGATGGATTCATGTAGAGCAGGGGTGTCCAAACTTTTTCCACTGAGGGCCGCACATTGAAAAAACAAAGCAAGCGGGGGCCATTTTGATATTGTTTATGTTAAAAAACAATACAATATATGTACAAAAATATACATTTGGATCTCCACTCAGGCTTGATCCCAGGGACCCTAAAGGGTTTTGGTCAAAAGAATATAAAAAATGTTCAGTATTATTATTTTCATTATTATTCAAGGTTTAAATCTCTTAATCAACATTAGTTCCATCCGTCAATATAATGTTATTAAAGATTGAAGTTGTATGCTCTTTTTGTCAAAGAAAACCCTGTTTTTGTATGGAAAAAACACAAAATATGTATTTTTTTCAACCAATACATTTTTCAAGTGGAATATTTGAGATTATATAATAATTGGAGCGTTAAAAAGGTCAATAACTCATAACAACATTGATTTTAATTCATTATTATTATTTAATTTTTTTTTTAGCAATGACACATAAAAAAAATTAAACAACAATTATTGGGGATCCAAAAGGGTCGTACTCATTAAAGTGTTAAAAAATAAATTATAAATTTTATTAACTGTTTACTTTTAACACAATAACCTCCAGATCAACTTCAGATTATACATTTTATTGTTGTTTGTTTGTTTTAGGCCCTTTTTAAAACAAATTTAAAAAAATAACAGCTTACTTTTTACATAGCAAACACAAAATATGCAACATTTTGCCCAAAGAATATCTCAAAGTGGAATATTTAATGTGACGTTTTTGGAGCCTTGAATAGGTCAATAATTCATAGTGTCATTGATTTTGATTCATTATTATTTTTCATAGAAAGAAACAGCCTGCATGGGAGCTTTGTGTTATTAGAGTCAACATTGCAACATTTTCTTGTTACATTTCACCTGTTGGCTCTTTTATAACACTTTTTATGTTTTTGTTTTTTTAATAGTATTTTTACAATGTGCCGTGGGGCCGTTAAAAAACGACCTGTGGGCCCCAAATGGCCCCCCGGCCGCACTTTGGACACCCCTGATGTAAAGCATACATTCAATAGCTACATGTACACTGGCTTTACCCTTTAGGCATACTTTTATTTAACGGAGGATCGGTGTAACTCAGCCTTGTCGTTGCCACCACAGCCTGGAGGAGCAACAGACCACAGACTGCGGTGAAGTAGGCCAGCTTCGTCGCGTGAAGAAGCCTACAACTTTTGCTCGTGTTTTCTGCTCCATTTGCTGAATGGTGATATACGATATATATCTCGATATATTTTCCGTAAAGTAAAAACAAAACAGTCCTAGTTACCTGAAATACTTAGTATATTAGTACTAAGTCAAAATAATGACTTACAAGGTCAAATTTCCTTTCCGTTTTCGCCCATCCATCAATTCATTTTCTACCGCTTGTTACGGGGTCTCCGAGGCAGAGAATAATTTCACCACACCTGGTGTGTGTGACAATCATTGGTACTTTAACTTTAACTTTTAAAATCCGGCCCGTGAGTAATCCCAACTAAAAAAAAAAAAGATGTTTTTATATATATATATATTCTTTTTTTTTTTTTTATCCGTCCCTTTTCGCCCATTCATCAATCCATTGTCTACCGCTTGTTACTGGGTCTCCTAGCCGCTCAAGCAAATCATATTGTCTAAAAATGCATTTTCCCTGCGGTAACGGGACATCATCATGCTTGCCCCACAAAAGCGGCAAGTGTGCGATCTTTCAGTCAATTAGTGCACGAGGGGAAAAAAATGAAGAAATCATTGGGGAAACATAAATTAGACTCCGAGTGGAGACTTCATACACATCAGCGGACATATGACTTTTGTTCAGTTTAAGGAAAAGACTAAACGACTGTGTGTGTGTGTATATATATATATATATATATATATATATATACACACATATATATATATATATATATATAGCGCGGTCAATTTTTTTTAACCCAATCCGGCCCCTGGGTCAAAAAGTTTGGGGACCCCTGCTCTAAATAAAGGATATCACCACATGGGCTCAGGAACACGTCAGAAAACCACTGTCGCTAAATACAGTTCGTCGCTACATCTGTAAGTGCAAGTTAAAGCTCTACTATGCAAAGTTTATCAACAACATCCAGAAATGCCGACGCCTTCTCTGGGCCCGAGATCATCTAAGATGGACTCATGCAAAGTGGAAAAGTGTTCTGTGGTCTGACGAGTCCACATTTCAAATTGTTTTGGGAAATATTCGACATCGTGTCATCCGGACCAAAGGGGAAGCAAACCATCCAGACTGTTATCGACGCAAAGTTCAAAAGCCAGTATCTGTGATGGTATGGGGGTGCATTAGTGCCCAAGGCATGGGTAACTTACACATCTGTGAAGGCACCATTAATGCTGAAAGGTACATACAGGTTTTGGAACAACATATGCTGCCGTCTAAGCGCCGTCTTTTTCATGGACGCCCCTGCTTATTTCAGCAAGACAATGCCAAGCCACATTCAGCATGTGTTACAACAGCGTAGCGTCGTAAAAAAAGAGTGCGGGTACTTTCCTGGCCCGCCTGCAGTCCAGACCTGTCTCCCATGGAAAATGTGTGGCACATTATGAAGCGTAAAATACGACAGCGGAGACCCCGGACTGTTGAACGACTGAAGCTCTACATAAAACAAGAATGGGAAAGAATTCCACTTTCAAAGCTTCAACAATTAGTTTCCTCAGTTCCCAAACGTTCATTTAGTGTTGTTAAAAGAAAAGGTGATGTAACACAGTGGTGAACATGCCCTTTCCCAACTACTTTGGCACGTGTTGCAGCCATGAAATTCTAAGTTAATAATTATTTGCAAAAAAAATTTAAGTTTATGAGTTTGAACATCAAATATCTGATTTGAAAAGGATTTGCAAATCATTGTATTCCGTTTATATTTACATCTAACACAATTTCCAAACTCATATGGAAATGGGGTTTGCATATACTCTGATGATTAACTTGTGTGATGACTGTATTATGCTGACCGTATATATTTGTACCATGAATTGATTAACGTGGACCCCGACTTAAACAAGTTGTGTTACCATTTAGTGGTCAATTGTACGGAAAATGTACTGTACTCTGCAATCTACTAATAAAAGTTTCAATCAATCAATCAAAGGTTTATTGAGTCAGTGTTGGGAGGATAGGACTTCTGAGTTATGGTCTATATCTGTATATTATTGTACTCTTCTCGACAAATTCTACATTTGGGTAAAGGTAGACAAGATTTACTGGAAAAGACTATTCATAACCTCGTGGTGTTCTGCTTGAGTCACTTGACCACGTAAACTTGCAAGTCCATGTTGGTATTAGATACATAAACACCACATGTGAAATAAAAGTGTATTGTGTTAAAAGTCTTGGAATACAGACACCCGCTGACTTCCCACTCACATTTATATTTAAGTCTTTTTGTGTTGTTTGACCGTGTCTCTGGCATAGTTTTGATTCGCAGAGCGAGACATCTGTGAGACAGGTGTGAGACCATCACAGTGGAAACGCAAAACAAGACTAGATTAAAGCTGCAAGCAGCGTTGGTCGGGTCCGCCTTTGGCTGCTGCTTAGAAGACGCCTTGGAGCCACTATTTTGAGAATCTAATGCATTGTGAAAGTAATGCAGTTGTTGTATTGAAGTGAAAATATCAAACTTCCTGTTGATTTTTGCTAAAGTATGTTAATTATTAAAATGTAGGTCTAAGTGAGACCTACATAGTGTTTTTTGTTTCATGTCTCTCTGACATTCCTACCGGAAGTTACAGGCAGTTTTGTCTGTGTTTTCTTCCTAGGAGCAGTTTGTCCGTGTTGTATTCCTAGGGGGGCGGTAGAGCGCAATTTTGAGTTTTGAGGTTAGGTTTTTTCATCAGATCGCAATTTTTGCCAGACCTGATGTGTGTGGCAAGTTTGGTGAGTTTAGAAGCATTTTAAGGGGGTCAAATAACAGCTCAAAGAGGCAAAAATGACATTTTGTAGGAGACTTTGCACAGAGGTTCTTTGAAGGCGCGTAAAATCAAAACCTGAGAACTTATTAAAACTCTGTTCTATACTTTTAATCAGAAGGGTTCAATCTCTCTCCTGTGCGAGTTTGAAGCCAAAACAACAAACACACTCAGAGGAGATAATATTTAAAGAAAGGTGACCGGTTTTTACAAAACTTTTGTTTTGAAGGGGGGATTGCAAACTTCCTGTTCATTTTTGTTGGGGGTTGTCAATCTATGAAATGTAGGCCTAAGCGAGACCTACATAGAGGTTTTTGTTTCATGTCTCTACGACATTCTTACCGGAAGTTACAAGCAGTTTTGTCTGTGTTTTCTTCCTAGGAGCAGTTTTTTTCAGTGTTTTATTCAAAAATAGCGCTAGAGCGCAATTTTGAGTTTTGGGGTTTGGTTTTTTCATTAGATCGCAATATTCGCCAGTCCTTATGTGTGCGCCAAGTTTGGTGACTTTTGAAGCATTTTAAAGGGGTCAAATTGCAGCGCAAAGAGGCAAAATTTGCATTTTTTGCAGAAATTTTATTTTGAAGGGGTTTTTGCTAACTTCCTGTAGATTTTTGCTGAAAGAAGTGAGTGTATGAAAATTGGGTCTAAGTCAGACCTACATAGGAGTTTTTGTTTCATGTCGCTATGACATTCCTAATAGAAGTTACATGCAGTTTTGTCTGCAATTTTTTCCTAGGGGGCGCTAGAGCGCAATTTTCATTTTGGGGGATTGGTTGCTTAATATGTTGGGAAGGTTTGCTAAGTGTGTCAAATTTGGTGAGTTTTGAAGCAAGTTAAGGGGGTCAAATTACAGCGCGTAGGTGCGGAATAATAATAAAATGCACCAGTTTCAATAGGGTCCTTGGCCCATGGCAAAGGATTCCTTTGGAGTCCTTTGCCATGGGCCTGGCGGACCCTAAATATAAAACTAAATCTGTGCTGTCGACTGTAGAGGAAGAGGAAGGTAATTCAACCTAATGGCGAGACACACCCAGTTCCGAGTGTGCGATACAAATGGGATGGCGCCTGCTTCGATGCCCACCAACCCTCTTAGTTCAACTCTACGGTTCCTCACAGTCTTAAAGGGATAGAGGCAGATTTATTGTCTTCGTCTTTGCATGCTTATTACCATATGAATAACCACGTTTTTCAGCAGCCTAACACAGGCTTAGCCATTAAGCGCCTTGCTTATACATACACACAAACACCTTGGCGGGAGTGAGGGACCGCAGGGTGGAAGAGAAGGCGTTTGGCAAGAAACATTCGAAAATTCAACCACTACACTTGGACACCATAGCAGTCCAATTAAATGGAGCATAAACAGATATCGGGGTTCATGCACAAAACATGGGCCATTCCTACCATCGCATTATTACCCAGTCTTGGACTTTGGAAGGAAATATTGCATCCGTGTTAAAGGGGAACATTATCAGCAGACCTATGTAAGCGTCAATACCAGGGGTGCCCATTACGTCGATCGCGAGCTACCAGTCGACCGCGGGGGGTGTGTCAGTCGATCTCCAGCCAGGCTTTTAAAAAAAATAGACCTAAAAATGAGTGATCATCAATCTTCACCAAGACGTCACTTAAATGACATTCACGGTCTTGTGCCAGTTCATTATTATGAAAATATGACCGAGAGGAAGGCGAGAAACACTTTTTATTTCAACAGACTCTCGCGCCGTACCTTCCGTCGAAACTCTAAAGGCCGACTGCACATTTCCTATCTTCACAATAAAAGCCCTGCTTCATGCTGCCTGCGCTAACTAAATACAGAGTCTCGGAAAACTGGCGTGCACAAGCGATCCCTCAGAAAGCTGGCGTGCACATCACTTGTGCACGCCAGCTTTCCGAGACTCTTATTTTGTTAGCGCAGGCAGCGTGAAGCAGGGCTTTTATTGTGAAGATAGGAAATGTGCAGTCGGCTTTTAGAGTTTTGACGAAAGTCTATTGAAATAAAAAGTGTTTCTCGCCTTCCTCTCTGTCATTTTTTCATAATAATGAACTGGCAGCAGCCAGCGTCATCTCACAAGACCCTCGGGTGCCGTGAATGTCAATCAAGCAAGCTACGGAATTTGCCGCCAATGTTTTTCCTGTAAAGTGTATGGAAGCTGGATGAATTAGATGCCAAAAACCAACCACTTTCATGTGGTATTGTACAGAAAGGACAACTTTTTTTCTCCTCCATTTGAAAATGTGGGCGTTATCATCATTACTGTCTGATTCCAATCAATGCAAGTCATCAGAATCAGGTAATACACCAACTTATATTCTTGTCTTTGTGAAAGAAAGACATCTATATGTGTTACACATAATTGTATTATCATTAAAAACATTTAACTTGTTTACAAAAATGTCTCTTTCCTAAATAAATAAATATAAATGATATATATAAATGAGGTAGATCCCCTCGAGTTGGTCAATTGAAAAGTAGCTCGCCTGCAGAAAAAGTGTGGCCACCCCTGCTCTATTCAATGCAGCCTTACATCTTGCTTTTCTTTTCGTCTTAAAATAGACGTGAGGGTTTGCTTTTCATAAACACGTAATTTATCGTCTTGCAAGTATGTTTAAAAGTTGGCCCAGCCATGAGGAAATAACCACGTTGTCACCACTACGCCCCCCTTTGTTCGTCTGATAAATTGCAGTTTTTATACACTGACTCGTCTTTTTAATTTTTTAAAAATATGTATTCATCCATCCGTCCATTTTCTACCGCTTATTCCCTTTTGGGATCGCGGTGGACGCTGGTGCCTGTCTCAGCTACAATCAGGCGGAAGGCGGGGTACACCCTGGACATGTCGACACCTCATCACAGGGCCAACACAGATAGACAACATTCACACACTAGGGACCATTTAGTGTTGCCAATCAACCTATCCCCAGGTGCATGTCTTTGGAGGTGGGAAGAAGCCGGAGTACCCGGAGGGAACCCACGGAGTCACGGGGAGAACATGCAAACTCCATACTGAAAGATCCAGAATAATTAGCAAAAAAAAAGAATATACAGTTAAATAATCGCTATTTCCAGACTTCCCTGCTCTTCCATTCCATTTGCTACAATCGGGCAGTAGGCGGGGTACATCCTGGACAAGTCGCCATCTCATCACAGGTCCAACACAGATAGACAGACAACATTCACACTCACATTCACACACTAGGGACCATTTAGTGTTGCCAATCAACCTATCCCCAGGTGCATGTCTTTGGAAGTGGGAGGAAGCCGGAGTACCCGGAGGGAACCCACGCATTCACGGGGAGAACATGCAAACTCCACAGAGAAAGATCCCGAGCCTGGGATTGCACCCAGGACTGCAGGACCTTCATATTGTGAAGCAGACCCACTAACCCCTCTGCCACCGTGAAGCCCTCATAGATAGATACACAATATGTTACTGCATATGTCAGCAGACTAAATAATGAGTCTTTGTTTGTTTACTTACAACTAAAAGACAAGTTAGCCAGTATGTTCATTATTTTATTTAAGGACAAATTTGCAATAAGAAACATATGTTTAATGTGCCGAAATAATAAAGAAAGCCAATAATATAGAAGTATAAAAAATAGGGCTGGGCAACGATTAAAATTGTTAATCAAAGTTAATCGCACTATTAGTCTGATTAATCGCGATTAACTGCATTGTATACACAAAGCCCAATAATGAATTCAAAAGTAGTGTGTAGTGCACCTTTATTGGAATATTCTCCCACATGAACAAAAGCGCCAAAACATTTGTTGTGCAAACACAATTTAAATCAGTCCTTGTTAAACAGTAGCAGTTAAATAGCATATTTGATGAAAATCAACTCCAAAAATGTAAATACAAACATTTAAGCTTATTGCCACTGCCAGGGTATTTAAGTTATCCTGTTTGTTATGGAAAATAAATATAATCTACATACAAATCTCTGAGCCACAATCATAACATCTGAACAGGCAATTTTTGAGCTAACAGCAGAAACATTTTTTTTTATCAGGGATCTTATGTTTAAAAAACCTAGTGGGCTGTTTTAGGGAATTTTTGATCAAATTATCCGTAGTAGCAATATTAATAATGTTGTGTTTATTCTGCGTAGTGCACTTAAAAGAATTAAGACCATATCTAGGAATTGATATGATGGGAATTTTCCGATTGTTTGCTTGGTGCTTTGATAAACTGAACGCATCATATACATGGTACTATATTGTGATGTTATGAGCCAGGGAAAAAAAGAACTACCCTACCCAGCATGCAACAGGCCCGGTATAGGTTGTTTTGCCATGACGGCATCTTGTATGTTGTGATATGCACGCTCTGAAAGCAAACGTTAAGAACTCAGCCAACACTCCTGGTCTGCATTATTCATAAATAAACAGACAACACAGATACTCCGCTGCTTCACAGGCCGCTGGATGTAGCCGGCAAAGTATTCCCATGCTAGCTAGCCGGTCTAGCAAGCACGCCTCATTCAGTCCAAAACGGCCCGATCTATCCACATTCAGAATTGTCTGGCGGTCGTAAGTGATCCCGGAGTGACCACGCTGTAAGCCAGCCAGGTGGAAATCGGTAGACATTCGGGAGAATGGTTGCCCCGGGAGATTTTCGGGAGGGGCACTGAACTTCGGGAGTCTACCGGGAAAATTAGGAGGAAAAGTATGAGTATTAGCGGTGAATGCGGTGTTACAGCGGCACCGACGCTGTATAACACCGCCGGGCCAGCTCTAATGCTAAATTGATATTGCCTCAAGGGCCAAATTAAATTACACGGCGGGCCAGATTTGGCCCGCGGGCCAGAGTTTGACTCCCATGATCTATGGCATGGACAGAGCAAAAACAGGAGTGATTACACCAGAACGACCAACAGAAAATGACAGGCTTAAATAGTGACATGATTAACAACGGGTGCGTGAGTTCAAACAAATGAGGCAGGTGAAACTAATGGTTGTCATGGAAACTAAAACAAACCAGGGTGCGCAAAAACAGGAACTAATGGAGCCAAAAACTAAACGGACATAAGTAAATAGAATATGATCACATGACATGACAATCTTAGTGACATCATGCACAAAAGTGCACTAATAGCTTGTTTTAAAATGTCTCTGACAATCTTGCACTTTCTGTTTTAAAATGACATGAATGTTTGTGCCACTGCTTAATAACTGTTTAATAAATACACTTTTGCTCAATAGACTCTGTTGGGATTTCTCTCTCTGCATGAACGCTTAAAAGTAGCATATATTAATGCAGTATGAAGAAGTATGTTTTAATGTAGACACATAGAATCATCATACTGCTGTGATTATATGCATCAAGTGTTCATTCAAGGCTAAGGCAAAATATGGAGATATATATCGTGGCCTAAAAATATTGAAACATCAAAAAAAGCCCATATCGTCCAGCCCTAGCTTAATATTGCGAGCGCTCTGAAGTGGTTGTATAATCATTCCACTTGTCTTTGCGTTTCTTCGTGAGCAGATTCTTAACGAGCGTCGGCCTTAAAAATGGTCAAGCAATTACAAATAAATCACTTATAGTCAAACACACAAGCCTTAAGCAACGTTCATAAATGTGCCACTTTGCTGTTGCATTTGGAAACCACCGCAGAAAGGTCGGGGCGGGAAAAGTGGAAAAGAGGGGGATGAGAAGAGAAGAATG
Source organism: Nerophis ophidion (assembly GCF_033978795.1). NCBI lineage: Eukaryota > Metazoa > Chordata > Actinopteri > Syngnathiformes > Syngnathidae > Nerophis > Nerophis ophidion. Next base: position 45,617,394 of record NC_084629.1, on the reverse strand, counting down.
ACTGAAAGCTAGTGATGGATGTCTGCTTTTTGGCATGTGGGAGTCTTGCAAAGCAATGAACAATCTCTCCTCAAAGACAATGGCATTGCCTAATTCCACTTTTGGGCTCTAATAATCCCTGTCAGCCTTCAATGACACCACTGACTCTGCATTCATCTTCTTTAGAGATTATATTACTACCTGGGTGTCCTGGGCCTGGAGGCTCCTCTATGGGGTCTGGGGGCACTTGGAGTTTAACCCCCTTTACTACTGTTACCCCCAGTGCCCCTTGGCAAAGGCCTAGTACCTGACTGCCCCCTAGCCAGGGATACCGTGAAGACTTCAACGGCGCAGCAGGCGGAAGACGGTAGATTTAAGAACTACCACAACGGCTGCAACAGAAAGGGGTCCCCAGCTGTCTTGGACTCCATGCCACTGGACACTGACCCGGATCTGTCAAGGATTGTGTGGTGACTGTCTGTGCACCAGTCTTCCCACGTTAAACAAAGTCGTGCACAGGCATCCTTCGAGTGATGACCAGTCCAAAAACATGTATGTTAGCCTTATTGAACACTTTTAAAAGGGAACATTATCAGCAGACCTGTGTAAGCGTCAATATATACCTTGATGGTGCAGAAAAAAGACCATCTATTTTTTTTAACCGATTTCCGAACCCTAAATGGGTGAATTTGGGCGAATTAAACACCTTTCTGTTTATCGCGCTGGAGGCGATGACGTCAGAATGTGACGTCACCGAGGTAACACACCCGCCATTTTCATTTTCAACACATTACAAACACCGGGTCTCAGCTCTGTTATTTTCCTTTTTTTTGACTATTTTTTGGAACCTCGGAGACATCATGCCTCGTCGGTGTGTTGTCGGAGGGTGTAACAACACTAACAGGGAGGGATTCAAGTTGCACCACTGGCCCGAAGATGCCAAAGTGTCTGCCGCCAGACCCCCATTGAATGTACCGGAGTGTCTCCACATTTTATCGGCGATGACAGACATTGCACAGAGATGTATGGATAACCTGCAGATGCATTTGCAACGATAAAGTCAACGAAATCACAAAGGTGAGTTTTGTTGATGTTGACTGCCAGCTATTCGATGCTAACATGCTACGCTAATCGATGCTAACATGCTATTTACCGGCGGTGCTAAAGCAGACATGGTACAGAGATGTATGGATAACCTGCAGATGTATTTGCAACTATATTACGTTTCCTTCCACCCACATATAATGCGAAACAAACACTTACCAATCGACGGATTTAAGTTGCTCCAGTGTCAAAAGATGCGAAAGTCCTGATCGTTTGGTCCGCACATTTTACCGGCAATGCTAACGCAGCTATTCGGCCATGCTACGGCTATGAATAGTGTCAATAGCTATTCGCTCAATAGCTTCAGTTTCTTCTTCAATACTTTCATACTCCGACCATCTGTTTCAATACATGCATAATCCGCTGAATCGCTTAAGTCGCTGAAATCCGAGTTTGAATCCGAGCTAATGTCGCTAAAACTTGCTGCGGTATTCCCATTGTTTGTTTACATTGGCAGCACTGTGTGACGTCACAGGGAAATGGCCAGTGTCTTCGCAGAGAGCGAAAATAAGGCACTTTAAAGCTTTATTTAGGGATATTCCGAGACCGGTAACATTTTTGAAAAAAACTTCAAAAAATACAAAAAGCCACTGGGAACTGATTTTTATTGTTTTTAACCCTTTTGAAATTGTGATAATGTTCCCCTTTAATCTGGTATTAGAGCCTCCTACCACAGTCCATGTCCTATGCATGACGTTAAAGTGGATCCGGCAGTGGAGGCTCCTTTATGGGGTCTTGGGGCACTAGGTGGTTAACCCCTATACTACTGTTACCCCAGGTGGACCTTGGCAAAGGCCTAGTACCTGACTGCTTAAAATGTGTGACAAAATATAAATTTCCTTGGCATGTTCAGTTCAATGTTTGATGATTTTGCTAGTCTTGACTCTGGAAGAAAATTATTTCTATTTTTACCATTTATCCATTTTGTTTTTGATACATGTCAAAACTTTTTTCTATTTTAATAAGTGATTTTATTCTACTTCCAAACCAACGAGAAGCATAAGCAGAGCATAGAAAGAGGCGAGATGTGCTAATGGAAGCATGTCATTGGAAAAGCACCCATGATAAATTCAGACAGAGTCGGTGGAAAGAACAGCGATAAACATCCATACTGTGCTTGTTTGTTCCCTGACAGCTCATTTTCTCAAAAGCATCCTCCAAAAATAGGAGGCTCCTCTAAAAATAGTGAAGATTGAAGACATCCATCCATCTTCAACCGCTTATCCGGAATCAGGTCGCGGGAACAACAGCTCCAGCAGAGACCCCCAGACGTCCCTCTCCAGAGCAACATTAGCAACGTCCTCCTGGGGGATCCCAAAGCCTTTCCAGGCCAGAGAGGAGATCTAATCCCCTTCCATCTGGTCCTTGGCCTTCAGCGGGGTCTCCTCCCAGTGGGACGTGCAACCAGGACCTCCCCCGAGAGCTCGTGAGGCATCCACACGAGATGCCCGAACCACCTAAGCTGGCTCCTTTCCAAGCAAAGGACCAGCGGCTCTACTCCGAGTCTCTCTCGGGTGACTGAACTTCTCACCTTATCTCTAAGATAAGGTGAGAAGGGCAACTTACTTTCGTTTATTTATGCCACGGTTAGTGTCTTTTTTTTGCCTGTCCACAGTTTACGTCAAAGTGCTAGTTTTGTTCCCTGCGTTAAGTTTTGTTTGCACGTTTTATCGTCAAAAGAATTAAATCATGTATTCACCTTATCCCCATGTTATGTCCAGTTCATTTGCATCTCGGGAAAACTATCCACGAAAAAAGGTGCACCGTAGTCCACAATTTGACAGATTTATTACAATCTTTGGCAAGCTAGGTAAGGTTTGCTGTGGTCTGGAACAACATGGCACACAAACAACTATCTGAAATGCAGCCAATATCACATACAGATGAGTCAAAAGACATGCAAAACTAAATTATATACAAAGAGGATAAAAGTAAAGGATAATAAATTAGCTCAAATATACCAGCAAATGGGACAAGCGGTAGAAAATTGGATGGATGTACATACAGCTAGCCTAAATAGCATGATGGCATTGATTAACTTGCAGTCATGCACTGACCAAATATGCCTGATTAGCACTCCAACAAGTCAATATCTACAAAGCGCACCTATGTGCATTCACGCAGAGCATAAAACGTTTGGTGGACAAAATGAGACTAAGGAGGGAGAGTGTGATCAGCACGCCTGCAGGAGCAAAGGTCACTGCCTCTGTCGATGGTGTTGAGGGCGGAGCACCAACGGATAGAGGCGGGGCATGTGCGGCCGGTGATTAGATTTCACAGGTGGTACGTGGCAATCTAATAATCTGTTGTCTTTACAGTGAGCAACCGGGAGCAGAGAGAGAGAGGGAGGATACGGACGTGACTTGGAGGTCAGGTCACGTTCTGCTGGAGAAAAAAACTGTTGTTGAAACATTCTGGTCATTAAAACCTTGTTAAACCTGCACGCTTGGCTCCTGGGCCGTGCCTGAGAGCGGGACTGCTGGGAAGTGACTTCCACAGAGACAAAGAAGGAGTTGAAGATTTTAGTGTAAACAAACTGTTGAGTCACAGTCCACACAATGGTGGGTTCAAGAAACGCCGATATTAGTACAAACCGCGTTTCCATAGGATTTGGGAAATTGTGTTAGATGTAAATATAAACAGAATACAATGATTTGCAAATCATTTTCAACCCATATTCAGTTGAATATGCTACAAAGACAACATATTTGATGTTCAAACTGATAAACTTTTTCTTATTGCAAATAATCATCAACTTTAGAATTTGATGCCAGCAACACGAGACAAAGAAGTTGGCAAAGGTGGCAATAAATACTTACAAAGTTGAGGAATGCTCATCAAACACTTATTTGGAACATCCCACAGGTGTGCAGGCTAATTGGGAACAGGTGGGTGCCATGATTGGGTATAAAAGCAGCTTCCATGAAATGCTAAGTAATTCACAAGAAAGGATGGGGCGAGGTACACCCCTTTGTCCACAACTGCGTGAGCAAATAGTCAAACAGTTTAAGAACAACCTTTCTCAAAGTGCAATTGCAAGAAATTTAGGGATTTCAACATCTACGCTCCATAATATCATCAAAAGGTTCAGAGAATCTGGAAAAAACACTCCACATAAGCGGCATGGCCGGAAACCAACATTGAATGGCCGTGACCTTCGTGCCCTCAGACGGCACTGTATCAAAAACCGACATCAATTTCTAAAGGATATCACCACATGGTCTCAGGAACACTTCAGAAAACCATTGTCACTAAATACAGTTCGTCGCTACATCTTTAAGTGCAAGTTAAAGCTCTACTATGCAAAGCAAAAGCCATTTATCAACAACATCCAGAAACGCCGCCGGCTTCTCTGGGCTCGAGATCATCTAAGATGGACTGATGCAAAGTGGAATAGTGTTCTGTGGTCTGACGAGTCCACATTTCAAATTGTTTTTGGAAATATTCGACATCATGTCATCCGGACCAAAGGGGAAGCGAGCCATCCAGACTTTTATCGATGCAAAGTTCAAAAGCCAGCATGTGTGATGGTATGGGGGTGCATTAGTGCCCAAGGCATGGGTAACTTACACATTTGTGAAGGCACCATTAATGCTGAAAGGTACATACAGGTTTTGGAACAACATACGCTGCCATCCAAGCCCCGTCTTTTTCAGCAAGACAATGCCAAGCCACATTCAGCACGTGTTACAACAGCGTGGCTTCGAAAAAAAGAGTGCGGGTACTTTCCTGGCCCGCCTGCAGTGCAGACCTGTCCCCCATCGAAAATGTGTGGCGCATTATGAAGCGTAAAATACGACAGCGGAGACCCCGGACTGTTGAACGACTGAAGCTCTACATAAAACAAGAATGGGAAAGAATTCCACTTTCAAAGCTTCAACAATTAGTTTCCTCAGTTCCCAAACGTTTATTGAATGTTGTTTAAAGAAAAGGTGATGTAACACAGTGGTGAACATGCCCTTTCCCAACTACTTTCCCTACTTCTAAGTTGATTATTATTTGCAAAAAAAAAATAAAGTTTATGAGTTTGAACATCAAATATCTTGTCTTTGTAGTGCATTTCATTGAATATGGGTTAAAAAGGATTTGCAAATCATTGTATTCCGTTTATATTTACATCAAACACAATTTCCCAACTCATATGGAAACAGGGTTTGTGGGTTAAAAAGATGTCAAACATATTCAACGGTGGGCTTTATAACAACCGGGAAGGTTTGTGTGATGTTTGATATACTAAAGCCAAAAATATTTCCCCCCCCCCCATCTTTTTCCATTTTCAATCCTTTTTTAAAAATGCTCCAGGGAGCCACTAGGGCGGCACTAGAGAGCCGCGGGTTGCTGACCCCCGTCTTGGATTATAGCCTTTCACACGTCTTATTTCCTTCATTCCAGCCCAACAAAGCCAGGTATATATTTCACCCCACTGTCAATACATTCCACAACGTATGACATCAAGTGTTGAACAAGCCCTCTACTTTTTCCTTCCATAGTTTGTCAGATAAGGTAGAGAATTTCCACACGGCTCTGCATTCTCTTGCCCGAGGGTACCTGGCCTTGGCGTGCAGCCTGATTGCGACGGCATGGAGAGAGATGAAGCTTTGAAGACTGACTTGAAAAAGTGCATGGTGGGGCTGAGGGAAGACGAGGAGGGTGGGGAGCAGGAAACGGGTGGGGGTGGGGGGGGGGTGGGGGGGGGGGGGGAGAGTGCGCTGGAGGTGAGCTATATTGATTGAGCAATGGAAGCAAGGCAGACAATACAAATAAAGGAAAAGATCTGAGACAGGAAAAAGAGGGAGAGGCGATGCACTTTGAAGAACGCGAGTAAATCAGCCTCCTCGCGGCCATGCTTGGAAGGGGTGGGTGTCGGCAAGGGGGCCTGAAATCATACGGTGGACAAGCTGATGGAAAAGAAACAATGAATCACGGAACCAGCTGGAGATAGCTTCTTTGCTTCTAGTGTTAAAGGTTGAATCCAGAATGCTGGACGGCCTCCAAAATATTCAGATTTCCAGTCAATCAAATCGTCTGAGACCAGCCACCCGGACAGCTGTTGCAACAATTGGTTTGAATAACCTCAATCACTTAATCAACTTTTATTCATTCCTTAATCACAAGTGTCTCAAAGGGCTGATCAAGCCACAACGACATGCGGCTCAGATCCCACATCAGTGTAGCCGGGAGTCGTGGATGCATTGCATTGTGGGTAGGTGTTGTGTTGCGTTTGAGGTGTGTTGCAGGGTATATGTTCTCCAGAAATGTGTTTGGTGTGGGTTTACAGAGTGTGGCGCATATTATTAAGAGTGTTGAAGTTGTTTTATATCACAACCATTAGTGTGATCCGTAACGGAACCAGCTGGAGATAGCTTCTTTGCTTCTAGTGTTAAAGGTTGAATCCAGAATGCTGGACGGCCTCCAAAATATTCAGATTTCCAGTCAATCAAATCGTCTGAGACCAGCCACCCGGACAGCTGTTGCAACAATTGGTTTGAATAACCTCAATCACTTAATCAACTTTTATTCATTCCTTAATCACAAGTGTCTCAAAGGGCTGATCAAGCCACAACGACATCCTCGGCTCAGATCCCACATCAGTGTAGCCAGGAGTCGTGGATGCATTGCATTGTGGGTAGGTGTTGTGTTGCGTTTGAGGTGTGTTGCAGGGCATATGTTCTCCAGAAATGTGTTTGGTGTGGGTTTACAGAGTGTGGCGCATATTATTAAGAGTGTTGAAGTTGTTTTATATCACAACCATTAGTGTGATCCGTAACGGAACCAGCTGGAGATAGCTTCTTTGCTTCTAGTGTTAAAGGTTGAATCCAGAATGCTGGACGGCCTCCAAAATATTCAGATTTCCAGTCAATCAAATCGTTTTAGACCAGCCACCCGGACAGCTGTTGCAACAATTGGTTTGAATAACCTCAATCACTTAATCAACTTGTATTCATTCCTTAATCACAAGTGTCTCAAAGGGCTGATCAAGCCACAACGACATTCGGCTCAGATCCCACATCAGTGTAGCCGGGAGTCGTGGATGTATGCATTGTGGGTAGGTGTTGTGTTGCGTTTGAGGTGTGTTGCAGGGTATATGTTCTCCAGAAATGTGTTTGGTGTGGGTTTACAGAGTGTGGCGCATATTATTAAGAGTGTTGAAGTTGTTTTATATCACAACCATTAGTGTGATCCGTCACGGAACCAGCTGGAGATAGCTTCTTTGCTTCTAGTGTTAAAGGTTGAATCCAGAATGCTGGACGGCCTCCAAAATATTCAGATTTCCAGTCAATCAAATCGTCTGAGACCAGCCACCCGGACAGCTGTTGCAACAATTGGTTTGAATAACCTCAATCACTTAATCAACTTTTATTCATTCCTTAATCACAAGTGTCTCAAAGGGCTGATCAAGCCACAACGACATCCTCGGCTCAGATCCCACATCAGTGTAGCCAGGAGTCGTGGATGCATTGCATTGTGGGTAGGTGTTGTGTTGCGTTTGAGGTGTGTTGCAGGGCATATGTTCTCCAGAAATGTGTTTGGTGTGGGTTTACAGAGTGTGGCGCATATTATTAAGAGTGTTGAAGTTGTTTTATATCACAACCATTAGTGTGATCCGTAACGGAACCAGCTGGAGATAGCTTCTTTGCTTCTAGTGTTAAAGGTTGAATCCAGAATGCTGGACGGCCTGCAAAATATTTAGATTTCCAGTCAATCAAATCGTTTTAGACCAGCCACCCGGACAGCTGTTGCAACAATTGGTTTGAATAACCTCAATCACTTAATCAACTTTTATTCATTCCTTAATCACAAGTGTCTCAAAGGGCTGATCAAGCCACAACGACATCCGGCTCAGATCCCACATCAGTGTAGCCGGGAGTCGTGGATGCATTGCATTGTGGGTAGGTGTTGTGTTGCGTTTGAGGTGTGTTGCAGGGCATATGTTCTCCAGAAATGTGTTTGGTGTGGGTTTACAGAGTGTGGCGCATATTATTAAGAGTGTTGACGTTGTTTTATATCACAACCATTAGTGTGACCTGTATGGCTGTGGAACAAGACCCCTGGTTTACACACAGTAAAAGTAAAAATCTCCTCCGCCATTTTGAAAGGGGAAGGGTCACATACAATGTGCAAAAAATTTGAGAGAGATACCACATACGTTTTTGACAGTAAAAAAAATGTAAGAGAGGGATTGTCTTGTCCATAAAAGTAAAATGAATATTTAATTTAAAAAAAACATTATCAGAGATTGTGAATTACATTGGCATTGCTTCTGCTGAGCATTTAAAGACCTACTGAAAGCCACTACTAGCGACCACGCAGTCTGATAGTTTATATATCAATGATGAAATATTAACATTGCAACACATGCCAATACGGCCTTTTTAGTTTACTAAATTACAATCTTAAATTTCCCGCGGAGTTTCTTGTTGAAAACGTCGCAGAATGATGACGTGTATGAGCACCACTTGCAGCTAAAAGTAGTCTCTTTTCATCGAATAATTACACAGTATTTTGGACATCTGTGTTGCTGAATCTTTTGCAATTTGTTCAATTAATAATGGAGAAGTCAAAGTAGAAAGATGGAGGGGGGAAGCTTTTAGCCTTTAGCCACACAAACACACGGGGATTCCTTGTTTAAAATTCCCGGAGGTGAAACTTTACTATGGATCAGAGCGGTCAAGCGAACATGGATCCCGACCAAATGTCAACCAGCAGGTTTCGGTGAGAAAATTGTGGTAAAAAGTCGCCTCTTAACGGAGATCTGCGGAGCTTGCGCCGCCCATGCAAATGCCATGACTTCCCTCAGACACTGGCCTCAAGACACCCGTGGACACACCCCTCCGACTATCAGGTACTATTTAACTCACTAAAACACTAGCAACACAATAGAAATATACGGGATTTCCCAGAATTATCCTAGTAAATGTGTCTAAAAACATGTGAATCGCTCTTAATGCAATTGCCTTTTTTTTTTTTTTTACTTTTTAAAAAAAAAAAATTTAACTAGTCCTTCGCTATCAATATCCTCATCCACGAATATTCATCCTCGCTCAAATTAATGGGGAAATTGTCGTTTTCTCAGTCCGAATAGCTCTTTCTGCTGGAGGCTCCCATTAAAAACAATGTGAGGATGTGAGAAGCCCTCACACCGGTGATGTCATCGTCTGCTACTTCCGGTACAGGCAAGGCTTTTTTATTAGCGACCAAAAGTTGCGAACTTTATCGTGGATGTTCTCTACTAAATCCTTTCAGCAAAAATATGGCAATATGGCGAAATGATCAAGTATGACACATAGAATGGACCTGCTATCCCCGTTTAAATAAGAACATCTCATTTCAGTAGGCCTTTAAGAACTGCTGCAAAAATGTGCAACGTTTTTTGAATTTTTTGCACGTTGTCATTTTTTGCATGTGCAAAACAGATCGACTTGCGGGTCGGTTTGATATCATTAGGAGTGGTGTGGAGCTTCGCAAAACAAGACAAATACGCATAACAATTTGGGAGTTGGCCCTGCGATGAGGTGGCGACTTGTCCAGGGTGTACCCCGCCTTCCGCCCGATTGTAGCTGAGATAGGCGCCGGCGCCCCCCGCGACCCCGAAAGGGAATAAGCGGTAGAAAATAGATGGATGGATGGACTTTGGGAGTTTTAAAAATGCTTCAACTTTCAATCAGAGGAAAGCAGATTTTTGTCGACAATGAAGGATTTTACAGGAAATTAACTGGGAAAGAGAAATATTTTATGCAAGGACAGAGAGGCCGCCTAAGCATTCCTTCACACGTGCGCTCCCTTACAGTTGCCACGCACTTCCTGTTGCATTGTGTGGAACGTTTGCTGTAAGTACAGGAAGTGGACTTTTTGTTTCCCTTTGTCTTTCCTGTTAAGAAAGGAAGGAATGCGTGTGTGCGTGTGTGTGTGTGTGTGTGTGTGTGTGTGTGTGTGTGTGTACACATGAGAAAAAACACACACACACACACTTTTGAGTGTAACCAGGAAGGAGCTACAAACCCCGTTTCCATATGAGGTGGGAAATTGTGTTAGATGTAAATATAAACAGAATACAATGATTTGCAAATCTATTTTCAACCCATATTCAGTTGAATATGCTACAAAGACAACATATTTGATGTTCAAACCGATAAACTTTTTTTTTTTTTTTTGCAAATAATAATTAACTTAGAATTTCATGGCTGCAACACGTGCCAAAGTAGTTGGGAAAGGGCATGTTCACCACTGTGTTACATCACCTTTTCTTTTAACAACACTCAATAAACGTTTGGGAGCTGAGGAAACTAATTGTTGAAGCTTTGAAAGTGGAATTCTTTCCCATTCTTGTTTTATGTAGAGCTTCAGTCCTTCAACAGTCCGGGGTCTCCGCTGTCATATTTTACGCTTCATAATGTGCCACACATTTTCGATGGGAGACAGGTCTGGACTGCAGGTGGGCCAGGAAAGTACCCGCACTCTTTTTTTTTACGAAGCCACAAGCTGAATGTGGCTTGACATTGTCTTGCTGAAATAAGCAGGGGCGTCCATGAAAAAGACGGCGCTTAGATGGCAGCATATGTTTTTCCAAAATCTGTATGTACCTTTCAGCATTAATGGTGCCTTCGCAGATGCTGGCTTTTGAACTTTGCATCGATAACAGTCTGGATGGTTCGCTTCCCCTTCGGTCCGGATGACACGATGTCGAATATTTCCAAAAACAATTTGAAATGTGGACTTGTCAGACCACAGAACACTATTCCACTTTGCATCAGTCCGTCTTAGATTATCTCGGGCCCAGAGGAGCTGGCGGCGTTTCTGGATGTTGTTGATAAATGGCTTTCGCTTTTCATAGTAGAGCTTTAACTTGCACTTACAGATGTAGAGACCAACTGTATTTAGTGACAGTGGTTTTCTGAAGTGTTCCTGAGCCCATGTGGTGAAATCCTTTAGAGATTGATGTCGGTTTTTGATACAGTGCCGTCTGAGGGATCAAACCCGGACTCGGGATCTTTCTGTGTGGAGTTTGTATGTTCTCCCCGTGACTGCGTGGGTTCTCTTCTCGTACTCCGGCTTCCTCCAAGCACCAAAAACATGAACCTGGGTTTACGTTGATTGGCAACTATTGTGTGAATGTTGTCTATCTGTGTTGGCCCTGCGATGAGGTGGCGACTTGTCCAGGGTGTAACCCGTAATCCGCCTGAATGCAGCTATGATGGACTCCAGCACCCCCGCCACACCATAAAGGGACAACCGGTAGAAAATGGATGGATGTATACAACAGAGATTGTGAGCCAATACCGGTGACCTATGAACTCAAAAACGCATCAAAGAGAAAATGAAAGTGTCATGTCTTGTGATCATGTTTTGTTTAGTTATGTTCTGTTTTGTTTAAGACTCCATTGCTTCCTGTTTTGCACTTCCTTGTTTGCCTTGTTTCCATGGTTACCCATTACTTTTCACCTGTCCCCATGTCACGCACCAGTTTTCACTAATCACCACAGTATTATTTAAGCCACAGTTACCACGTAGTCCGCCTGGCGACATCACCCTTTATCACCTCCTACAAACCCATGATATCCATGCTGATGATCCTGTTCCTTTCTAAAAGTAAGTTATCGTTATTCATGCCATAGATCAGGGGTAGGGAACCTATGGCTCTAGAGCCAGATGTGGCTCTTTTGATGACTGCATCTGGCTCTTAGATTAATCTTAGATGACATTGCCCAACACAACAAATAATGAATAATTCCCCTGGTAATCACTGTTAAAAATAACGTTTAAAATATAAAAAATTCCAATGCATTTTCATCCATCCATCCGTTTTCTACCGCACCTGTTCAAGAAGTCAAGAATGGTAAGAAGTATTTTATTCATTATTAGTTAGCTTCAGAATAAAAATGTTATTAAAAAGAATAACAGACATGTTCTACCCTAATGTTGGTTTTACATAAAAATGCACACATTTAGTTGTATTCAGTGTTAAAAAAATATTATATGGCTCTCACAGAAATACATTTTAAAATATTTGGCTTCCATGGCTCTTTCAGCCAAAAAGGTTCCCGACCCCTGCCATAGATTTTAGTTTTGTTTTAATGTTTACGTTATAGAATTAGTTTTGTTTTCATAGCCAAGTTTGTTCTCCGCCTTGTGTGCGCCTTTTGTTTGTTCCTTTTTATGAGCAATTAATAAATATGTCCCTAACTTCATGTCTTGCCCGCGCCAACTTTCCTTTGCCTTCCAGAAAAACAAAACCCAATCTCCACGTTGTCAGGCTCGGGGTTGTGGATGTTTGTGCTTCCTCGATGCAAGGATGATGTGGGACGAGTCAGGCATGAATGTAAGTACATGACTTATTAAATAAACAAACACTATAATCAAAAATAATCAAACTAAGGGCGCTCACAAGGAGGTATAACACTTGGCTACAAAATACAAACAGGAAACAAAAACACTTGCTCGATGGGCATGAATGAACTATGAATAGACAAAACAAAAATAGCACTGTGGCATAAATATATAAACTTACTCGGACAGGACGTAAAGGTTTGGACAGCATGGGTAGGGTGCGTGTGTGTGAGTGTGAGAAGATCCCAGGACGAAGACAAGAAAAAGAGTGACTTAAATGGCTGTGATGATCAATCAATCAATCAATCAATGTTTACTTATATAGCCCTAAATCACTAGTGTCTCAAAGGGCTGCACAAACCACCACGACATCCTCGGTAGGCCCACATAAGGGCAAGGAAAACTCACACCCAGTGGGACATCGGTGACAATAATGACCCAGTGGGACGTCGGTGACAATGATGACTATGAGAACCTTGGAGAGGAGGAAAGCAATGGATGTCGAGCGGGTCTAACATGATACTGTGAAAGTTCAATCCACAATGGATCCAACACAGTCGCGAGAGTCCAGTCCAAAGCGGATCCAACACAGCAGCGAGAGTCCCGTTCACAGCGGAGCCAGCAGGAAACCATCCCAAGCGGAGGCGGATCAGCAGCGCAGAGATGTCCCCAGCCGATACACAGGCAAGCAGTACATGGCCACCGGATCGGTGAAAACAGGTGTGAGGCTGAGAACAGGGACGTGACAGGTGAAAACTAATGAGGTTGGCATGGAAACAAACAAAACCAGGAAGTGCAAAATGTGACTGAATGTCCAAAATCAAAAACATAACATTGAAAAAAACAAGATCCATTGGTGTGACACACGTCTTGACAGAAAGAACTCTGTTAGCAAACACTGTATCCATGTAAAGCAGACTAGCAAACTTTTACTAACATTATATTTTACCATCAATTGATTAACGTGGATCCCGACTTAAGCAAGATGAAAAACTTATTGGGGTGTTACCATTTAGTGGTCAATTGCACGGAATATGTACTGTACTGTGCAATCTACTAATAAAAGTTCCAACATGCAAAACATCAAAAATAATCTGATGAGACACCTGGTCCTGACTACTAAATTGATTCAATTTCAGGATTCATCAGCGAGTGGAATACATCAGACATGTCAGGACAAGTGTGCACACTATTTACCACTCAATTTTGACTCATGCCTTCACTGCGAATGCGAGCTATTTTTGCAGCAATCCATCCATGTAATTTGCATTTAATCTGATCCCGCACACCTGATAACCGGGAGACTTTTCAAATTCATCTCAAATATGAAATCCAGCTCATTATCTATTTATTTGAAAAAGTGAAAATGAGCAAATAGAACCCGCCGCTACCAACACGCACAGGAACCAGTTCCACCTGCCAGACGGGATTAAAGTTGAGAGAAATTAAAGGCATGAGACAGCTGAGCTACAGCAGACGTCGAGAAGATTGATTTGCCGAGGGGAAAATGTTGCTCAGCGAAGTCGGAGAGCAACGGGTAAGTCCCACGGAAAGCGATGAGACGACGACAAGGAAAAGTTGCAAGTGACGAGATATCAGTGTTGTGCTTCATGGAACAGTAGAAATTAAAGCTGCAAGCAGCGTTGGTCGGGTCCGCCGTTGGCCGCCGCCGCCGTGTCCCGAGTCCCGATCTTAGTCAGAACTACATAGAAATTTTTGTTTCATCACTCTACGACATTCCTAACAGAATTTACAAGCAGTTTTGTCAGTTTTTTTTCCTAGGGGGAGCTAGAGCACAATTTTCATTTTTGGGGTTTGGTTTTTTATTGGATGGCAATTTTCACCAGTCATGATACGTATGTAAAATTTGGTGAGTTTTGAAGCATGTTAAGGGGGTAAAATTACAGATTGGCGTTTCTGGATGTTGTTGATAAATGGCTTTCGCTTGGCATAGTATAGCTTTAACTTGCACTTTGAAGCATTTTAAGGGGGTCGAATTACAGTTTAAAGAGGCAAAAAAGACATTTTTTAGGAAACTTTGCGCAGGGGTCTTTTGAAGGCGCGTAAAATCCAAACCGGAACAGTAATCAAAACTTTGTTCGACCACTTTTTTTAAAAGGGTTCAATCTCTCTCCTGTGCGAGTTTGAAGCCGAAACGACAAACGCACTGGGAGGAGTTTCGATTTGAAAAAGGTGACGGGTTTTCACAAAACTTTTATTTTGAAGGGGCAATTTTTAACTTCCTGTTGATTTTTGCCGAAGGATGTCAATTATCGAAATGTAGGTCTAAGTGAGACCTTGATAAAAGTTTTTGTTTCATGTCTTTCCGGCATTCCTACCGGAAGTTACAAGCAGTTTTGTCTGTGTTTTCTTCCTGGAAGCAGTTTTTTTCTGTATTTTATTGAAAAATTGCGCTAGAGCGCAATTTTGAGTTTTTTTTTTTTTTTTTTCCATTAGATCGCAATTTCTGCCAGTCTTGATGTGTCTGCCAAGTTTGGTGAGTTTTGAAGCATTTTAAGGGGGTCAAATTGCAGCTCAAAGAGGCAAAAATAGCATTTTTTGCGAAAATTTAGCTTTGAATGAGTTTTTGCAAAATTTCTGTTGATTTTGGGTATAGGCATTTCTAATGGGGAATCTAGGTCTAAGTCAGACCTACATAGAGGTTTTTGTTCCATGTCTTTACGACATTCCATACGGAAGTTACAAACAGTCTGTTTTTTTTTTTCGTAGGGGGCGCTAGAGCGCATTTTTCATTTTTGGGGTTTGGTTTTTTTATTAGATGGCAATTTTCGCCAGTTCTGATGAGTGTGAGAAATTTGGAGTCCTTTGCCATAGGCAGGGCGGACCCTGATAATAAGAAAGAAAGAATAAAACGCACCAGATTCAATAGGGTCCTTGCCTATGGCAAAGGACTCCTGTGGAGTCCTTTGCCATAGGCAGGGCGGACCCTAATTAAATAGAAAATATACTCCAATATCAGGATACAGTCATTTTCCATATCGCACAGAGACAAAACCGCGATACATTGAGTATATCGAGATATCGCCCAGCCCTACTACCAACATGTTTGACTTTGGTTGTGCACGGTGAGGTATAAAAATGAGACCTGAAACAGCCTTTTAAGGTGAAGCCGGCAAATGAAGGGTTAAAATAGACTTATGGAGCAAAGGAGGTGAGATGAAGGGGAACAATAGATCTGTTTGGTTTCCACATTTGTCATGTTGGAGGACATTGGCCTCATGGGACTCCTAAAAAGCATAGATGCTATACAACTGCAATTCATCTTTGAGTTTATACACCACCATTTGTAAATCTAGTTTCTAGCACTGCATTATTAATGTCGTGGCTCCTATGTTATTTTTCTCAGGTCACACACGTACTGTCTTACTCTTCTTCACTACATCGTCGTCTTGTGTTGATTTGGAGTCCTTTAGGGTCACTTGACCTCCCGGTCCCCTTGCTTCAATTAGTTTCCGTTATTGTCACACTCCATTAATTTTCCATGAACAGCCGAGGCGGCAAGGAGTCAGGACCCCAGCTGTCTAATCCACTGATAGTAATCTTCTTTACTGTCTTCCTGAGGTCAAACAGCTGACATGCTTGCTGACCTGGTGCATGCCTCTTAGACCAGGGGTGCCCATTACGTTGATCGCGAGCTACCAGTCGACCGCGGGGGGTGTGTCAGTCCATCTCCAGCCAGGCTTTAAAAAAAAATAGACCTAAAAATGAGTGATCATCAATCTTCACCAAGACGTCACTTAAATGACATTCACGGTACCGGAGGGTCTTGTGAGATGACGCTGGCTGCTGCAAGATCATTATTATGAAAATATGACCGAGAGGAAGGCCAGAAACACTTTTTATTTCAACAGACTCTCGCGCCGTACCTTCCGTCAAAACTCTAAAGGCCGACTGCACATTTCCTATCTTCACAATAAAAGCCCTGCTTCATGCTGCCTGCGCTAACTAAATACAGAGTCTCGGAAAACTGGCGTGCACAAGCGATCCCTCAGAAAGCTGGCGTGCACAAATGGCTTTCTGAGACTCTTATTTTGTTAGCGCAGGCAGCATGAAGCAGGGCTTTTATTGTGAAGATAGGAAATGTGCAGTCGGCCTTTAGAGTTTTGACGGAAGGGACGGCGCGAAAGTCTGTTGAAATAAAAAGTGTTTCTCGCCTTCCTCTCTGTCATTTTTTCATAATAATGAACTGGCAGCAGCCAGCGTCATCTCACAAGACCCTCGGGTGCCGTGAATGTCAATCAAGCAAGCTACGGAATTTGCCGCCAATGTTTTTCTTGTAAAGTGTATGGAAGCTGGATGAATTAGATGCCAAAAACCAACCACTTTCATGTGGTATTGTACAGAAAGGACAACTTTTTTTCTCCTCCATTTGAAAATGTGGGCGTTATCATCATTACTGTCTGATTCCAATCAATGCAAGTCATCAGAATCAGGTAATACACCAACTTATATTCTTGTCTTTGTGAAAGAAAGACATCTATATGTGTTACACCTGCTTGTATTATCATTAAACACATTTAACTTGTTTACAAAAATGTCTTTTTCATAAATAAATAAATATAAATGATATATATAAATGAGGTAGATCCCCTCGAGTTGGTCAATTGAAAAGTAGCTCGCCTGAAGAAAAAGTGTGGGCACCCCTGATTTAGACAGACACACGGTTGTCTGAGGAGATCGTTTAAGGGTGCTTTAGTGGAGATCTTGTGTTGAGTTTGCTTCCCGCGATTATATTTGCTCCATAGATGAATGCACACCTGACATTTTCAATGTAGGGACTAGAGATGCGCGGTTTGCAGTCACAACCGCGGAGTCTGCGGATAAACCGCGGGACGGGCGGGTGAAATGACGGAAACATTTATTTTAAATAGATTCGGGCGGGTGGCGGTTGAACCAATTCGGATCGGTTCGCAGCCGAGTGTGAAGCAACCGGAATGAGAATCAGCACCTCCAAGTCCGAGTCCATGGTTCTCGCCCGGAAAAGGGTGGAGTGCCATCTCCGGTTTGGGAAGGAGACCCTGCCCCAAGTGGAGGAGTTCAAGTACCTAGGAGTCTTGTTCACGAGTGGGGGAAGAGTGGATCGTGAGATCGACAGGCGGATCGGTGCGGCGTCTTCAGTAATGCGGACGTTGTACCGATCCGTTGTGGTGAAGAAGGAGCTGAGCCGGAAGGCAAAGCTCTCAATTTACCGGTCGATCTACGTTCCCATCCTCACCTATGGTCATGAGCTTTGGGTCATGACCGAAAGGATAAGATCACGGGTACAAGCGGCCCAAATGAGTTTCCAGGTCTCTCCCTTAGAGATAGGGTGAGAAGCTCTGCCATCCGGGAGGAACTCAAAGTAAAGCCGCTGCTCCTCCACATGGAGAGGAGCCAGATGAGGTGGTTCGGGCATCTGGTCAGGATGCCACCCGAATGCCCCTCACATATCCGTCCGGTAGGAGGCCACGGGGAAGACCCAGGACACGTTGGGAAGACTATGTCTCCCGGCTGGCCTGGGAACGCCTCGGGATCCCCCGGGAAGAGCTAGACGAAGTGGCTGGGGAGAGGGAAGTCTGGGTTTCCCTGCTTAGGCTGTTGCCCCCGCGACCCGACCTCGGATAAGCGGAAGAAGATGGATGGATGGATGGAAACATAAATTGTAATAATCCCAGGAATGTAGGCTCATAAAACTTCTTGGTTTGTCTTGTCTTTATTGCACAAGATGTAAAACAACCACACAACAGCTCTCATGTCTCTAACGCTTTTCCCGGGGACAACTCGAACTCTCACTTCCTGTCAATAACGTCACTTCCCTATCTCTCCCGGAAGTCCCGCCCCCCAGCCAAGGTCATTGGCTAACACCCCGTAGCCAGCCGCTACATTATACATCGTTAAATGTTATGTTGTTCCAGCAAACTGACCAATAATTAACATCTTATTCATGCATTTTCTCTTGCTACTTCAAGGCTTGAATGTTTGGTTCATTCATTATTGTTATTTTATTTTCAAATTTATTATTAGCCTGTGGAAAAAAATATATATTTACCTCAGAAGATTGCAAACAGAAAAAAAGACATAACATCTTTATTTACATTTTATTTGATATGCCATTGATACTCTTAATTATTATTATTATTATTATTTGAAACTGGATTTTGCATGTCACTAAAGTTATATAAGCCTTGCTTGTTCAATATTTAATGCAAAACTTGTTTGGGTCCCTATTAAAAGGTTCATTTGTTCAACCTCCGTTTAAAATGTTGGCCCACTCTGTATTTGAGTTTGACACCCATGCCCTAGCATGAGAGGTAGCAGCATGGGTAACATGTTGTGCTATTTGCTCCAAATACATATAAATGAAGACACACTACGTTTGTGGACTAAATATTTTAAAAAGGCATAAATCACCAATTGTAGGTATTCTGACTTCTCAATTAAAGATACCAGCTGAGCCCCTCATAAGACAGGCCTGGGCAATTATTTTGCCTCGGGAGCCACATTTAGAGAAAAAAATGTGTCTGGGGGCTGTTATATCTATTTTTAGGGACACTAATACAAAACCGCACAATAATGTCTGATTGAATACTAAAAACTAGGGGTGTGGGGAATAATCGATTCGAATTTGAATCGCGATTCTCATGTTGTGCGATTCGGAATCGGTTCTCTTTTTTTTTTTTAAATCTATTTTTATCAATCCAACAAACCACTACACGGCAATACCATAACAGTGCGATCCAATTCCAAAACCAAACTCAGAACTGCAATAAACAGAGCAATTGAGATGAGACACAAACACGACACAGAACAAACCAAAAGTAGTGAAACAAAAATGAATATTATCAACAACAGTATCAATATTAGTTATAATTTCAGCATAGCAGTGATTAAAAATCCCTCATTATCATTAGACATTTATAAAAATTAAAAAAAAGTATCACAGAGGCTTACACTTGCATGGCATCTCATAAGCTGGACAACACACTGTGTCCAATATTTTCACAAAGATAAAATAAGTCATATTTTTGGTTCGTTTAATAGTTAAAACAAATTAACATTATTGCAATTAGTTGATAAAACATTGTCCTTTACAATTATAAAAACTTTTTTTTTAAATGTACTACTCTGCTAGCATGTCAGCAGACTGGGTTAGATCCTGCTGAAATCTATGTATTGAATGAATACAAAATCGTTTTGAATCGGAAAAATATCGTTTTTGAATCGAGAATCGCGTTGAATCGGAAAAAAATCAATTTATAATCGAATCGCGACCCCAAGAATCGATATTGAATCGAATCGTGGGACACCCAAAGATTCGCAGCCCTACTAAAAACGTAATGGAATTTTACATTTTTCTGTGAACGATAAAACAATGAATACTGACAAAATATGAATGTCACACCTGCTTTCAATTGACATATTTTACAATCAAGTGAAACGCAATAAAAATTTAACAAACAGTGAAATATGAACGTCAAGGGTACAAAATAAACCCACCTACAATCTGATACATCTGATATATCACTAAGCTTTAGAACTTTGTTGTGAAAATCTCCTTCCGCTTCTGTGGAAACGCTCCCCACCCACACTGCTTAGTGCCTCGTCTGAGCTGCAGTGACGTAGATTACTAGAGTAACTAATTAGATTACCATAGTAACTAATTAGATTACCATAGTAACTAATTAGATTACCATAGTAACTAATTAGATTACCATAATAACTGGTATATCATTCATAAGCGCACATTCCAACCATTGAAATGCTTTGCATAGTTCAGTGGTTCTTAACCTTGTTGGAGGTTCCGAACCCCACCAGTTTCATACGTGCAATCACGAACCCTTCTTTTGTAAAAAAAAAAATAAAATAAAAAATTTCAAATTCAAGACAAAGTTATGTTGTTGTTTTTTCATGGTGTACAAAACGGACCGTTCATGAACATCACCTTGTTCTAAGAACAAAACCAACACTGCATGAACTCACAACAAATGATCCATTCACCCATCTATTTTCTACCGCTTATTCCCTTTGGGGTCACGAGGGGGCGCTGGTGACTATCTCAGCTACAATCGGGCGGAAGGCGGGGTACACCCTGGACAAGTCGGCACCTCATCGCAGGGCCACAACAAATTACAAACCTGCAAATCAGTGTGACTTCTGCTGTTGCCGTATCCATGATACGCCGATATGGAGAAGTTTTTATTTACACGATGAGTCCATACTTGCCAACCGTCCTGATTTTTCCGTGAAAATCCCGAATTTCAGTGCCTCTCCCGAATTTCCTCAACGATATTGGGGGCGTGCCTTAAAGGCACTGCCTTTAGCGTCCTCTACAACCTGTCGTCATGTCCGATATTCCTCCATACAAACGTTGTGCCTGCTCATTCACATCATTTATGTGGCTTTTACTCACATATACGTGAATGCCATGCATACTTGGTCACCAGCCATACAGGTGACAATGAGAGTGGCCGTATAAACAACTTTAACACTGTTATAAATACGCACCACACTCTGAACCCACACCAAACAACAATGACAAACACATTTCAGGAGAACATCCGCACTGTAACATAACGTAACAAATACCCAGAATCCCTTGCAGCACTAACTCTTCCGGAATCTAAAATATACACCCCCCGCTACAACCTCAACCACACCCGCCCCCTCCACCTCCCGAATTTGGAGGTCTCAAGGTTGGCAAGTATGGATGAGTCGGGTGTGTCTTGACTGGCTTCGCCGAACCCCTGAGGCCGACTCACCGAACCCCTAAGGTTGGATCAAACCCAGGTTAAGAACCACTGGCATAGTTGAAGACTTAGGGTCATTAGAAAACATCATAATGGCAGCTACACTTTCCGTCTTAAAGATCCAAAAAAAAAAAAACATTTGGGAATGTCCGGTGGGCCAGATTGAAAAGCTTAACGGGCCGCATGTGGCCCCCCGGGCCTTAGTTTGCCCGGATCTGTCCGAAGAAAACAGTCCTGTTGCAGTCTGATCTGTGGAGGTCCTAGTTTGGCGTTGTGCGTGTGTAATAATGCAGTTAGAAAAAGTAATAGTGGATTAGAGTACATCACATTCAAGTATTATTGAAGCTTTCCCACACAACCCTAACATGTCATCCATTTTCCACTGATACTGCATTAGTGGATGTACAAATATTGTGGGAGTGGGCTATAGCGTGATATAGTTATGCTGCCGTGCTTTTCAACGCCAATATCAGTCACTTATCTGTCCATTGCATGACATTTATTTTTCATTAATCCTGTTCAATGTTTTTGCTCATCTTTATTTGTATTTTCCTTGTCCTTAATGACTAAATAAGCTCTTTCTCACTACACATTTTCCATTAGGAAATGAGGAAAAAGGCTTTTCTGCTTCCCATACCCTTCATTCTTTCAAAGTTCAACATTGAAATGACACACTTAACATGTGTGCATTAATACAAAGATTAATATTAAACATCTCTGCTGCCTGTGTTGGCCCTGTGATGAGGTGGCGACTTGTCCGGGGTGTGCCCCGCCTTCCGCCTGAATGCAGCTGAATACAGCACCCCCCGAGTCCCCAAAAGGGACAAGCGGTAGGAAATGGATGAATAGATGCTGTTGGCAGCACCCACACACTACTGATCCCAAGTGTGCTGGTTCTGTATTTAAAGTTCCTGGAATTCCATGCAGTTCAGATTCTCTTCATTTTTATTAATTATTAGAAGCAACAGACTGTAAATGCCCTTTTTTTCCCCTAAATTGAACTAATCGATTAATCGTTGCAGCTCAAATAACAAGCACAGCCAAGACAAGTGATGCGTCTTTAAAGTAATTTGTAGGTCCAAGACTAGAGAAGTCCGATAATGTCGGACTGCCGATATTATCGGCCAATAAATGCTTAAAAATGTAATATCGGAAATTATCGGTATCGGTTTCAAAAAGTGAAATTTATGACTTTTTAAAACGCTGCTGTACGGAGTGGGAAACGGATGTAGGGAGAAGTACAGAGCAGTTGCCTCTCCCAACATTTCCTATTTTCCCGGGAGACTCCCGAATTTCAGTGCCCCTCCCGAAAATTTCCTTGGGCAACCATTCTCCCGAATTTCTCCCAATTTCCACCCGGACAACAATATGTTGAGAGAATGTAGAGTGCTTGAAACTCCGCATGTCAACATCTCCGTTCGGTGCCACACGCCCACATCATCAAAATGCCGAGGCAAACATTTCCAGATAAACACCGTATGAAAAAAATGGCACCGAAAAAAATGACTTTAAAGAACAACCAACCATGTATCACTATAGTTCTTGTCTCAAAGTAGGTGTACTGTCACATCACCCCCTGACTTATTTGGACTTTTTTGCTGTTTTCCTGTGTGTAGTGTTTAAGTCATTGTGTTGCGCTCCTATTTTCGTGGCTTTTCCTCTTTTGTTGGTATTTTCCTATTGCAGATTAATGTGTTCCTTGAACGCTATTTAAATTGTGCGGATGCTAGCATTTTTTGTGGAGACATTGTTGTTTGTCATGTCATGTACGGATCTACTTTGTGGACGCCGTCTGCTCCACACGCTGTAAGTCTTTGCTGTCGTCCAGCATTCTGTTTTTGTTCACTTTGCAGCTAGTTCATTCATAGTTTCGTTTTGCATAGCCACCCCTAAGCTTCAATGCCTTTTCTTGGCAGCACTCGGCTTTTGTTTATTTTTGGTTTAAGTGTTAGATACTTTTTTACCTGCACCCTGCCTCCCGCATATTGTGATCACGACAAGCCATGTTCCCGACCTCTGCAAAGCAATTAGCTACCTGCTGCCACCTACTGATATTTTTAGAGTATTGCACGGTTACTCTGCCGAGCTCTAGACAGCACGGACACTCAACAACGGCACTAATTTGCGAATTAAAATTACTGGTTTGCAAAAATTTTTTTTTTTTTAACCAAATAGGTGAAATTACATAATCTACCACGGCACACCAGACTGTATCTCACGGCACACTAGTGCATACTTGACACAAGGGGGAGGGGGGCGGGGGGGGGGGGGGTGGCTGTTTGATTTAAAGCTAGAATTCACTGTGTATATATATATATGTGTATATATATATATATATATATATCAATAGAAGATATACTTGAATTTCAGTGTTCATTTATTTACACACATTACACAAGGCCTACTGAAATGAGATGTTCTTATTTAAACGGGGATAGCAGCTCCATTCTATGTGTCATATTTCATCATTTAGTGATGTCGCCATATTTTTGCTGAAAGGATTTAGTAGAGAACATCGACACCGACCTCTATTTAATAATACAACTGTAACATTTGACAACCAAATATTTAAACAAGGTGACTCCGTAAAAAAAATCTGGGTATTATCTTCGACCCAACTCTCTCCTTTGAGTCACACATTAAAAGCGTTACTAAAACGGCCTTCTTTCATCTCCGTAATATCGCTAAAATTCGCTCCATTTTGTCCACTAACGACGCTGATATCATTATCCATGAGTTTGTTACGTCTCGTCTCGATTACTGTAACGTAATATTTCGGGTCTCCCCATGTCTAGCATTAAAAGATTACAGTTGGTACAAAATGCGGCTGCTAGACTTTTGACAAGAACAAGAAAGTTTGATCACATTACGCCTGTACTGTATATACCTTTATATACATATATACATACATATATACCTATACTGTATATACCTTTATATACATATATACATACATATATACCTATACTGTGTATACCTTTATATACATATATACCTATACTGTATATACCTTTATATACATATATACATACATATATACATATACTGGCTCACCTGCACTGGCTTCCTGTGCAATTAAGATGTGACTTTAAGGTTTTACTACTTACGTATAAAATACTACACGGTCTAGCTCCAGCCTATCTTGCCGATCCATCCATCCATCCATTTTCTACCGCTTTTTCCCCTTTGGGGTCGCGGGGGGCGCTGGCGCCCAACTCAGCTACAATCGGGCGGAAGGCGGGGTACACCGATCGTATTGTACCATATGAGATCTGCCTTCAAAAGACTCCGGCTTATTAGTGATTCCCAAAGCCCAAAAAAAGTCTGCGGGCTATAGAGCGTTTTCATTTCGGGCTCCAGTACTCTGGAATGCCCTCCCGGTAAAAGTTCGAGATGCCACCTCAGTAGAAGCATTTAAGTCTCACCTTAAAACTCATCTGTATACTCTAGCCTTTAAATAGACCTCCTTTTTAGACCAGTTGATCTGCCGCTTCTTTTCTTTTTTCTCCTATGTCCCCCCCTCCCTTGTGGAGGGGGTCCGGTCCGATGACCATGGATGAAGTACTGGCTGTCCAGAGTCGAGACCCAGGATGGACCGCTCGCCTGTGTATCGGTTGGGGACATCTCTACGCTGCTGATCCGCCTCCGCTTGGGATGGTTTCCTGTGGACGGGACTCTTGCTGCTGTGTTGGAGCCACTATGGAATGAACTTTCACAGTATCATGTTAGACCCGCTCGACATCCATTGCTTTCGGTCCCCTAGAGGGGGGGGGTTTGCCCACATATACTGTATATACCTTTATATACATATATACATACATATATACCTATACCGTATATACCTTTATATACATATATACCTATACTGTATATACCTTTATATACATATATACATACATATATATACCTATACTGCCCACATCTGAGGTCCTCTCCAAGGTTTCTCATAGTCAGCATTGTCACTGGTGTCCCACTGGATGTGAATTCTCCCTGCCCAATGGGTGTGAGTTTTCCTTGCCCTTTTGTGGGTTCTTCCGAGGATGTCGTAGTCGTAATGGTTGGTGCAGTCCTTTGAGACATTTGTGATTTGGGGCTATATAAATAAACATTGATTGATCATTGATTGATTTCCCTCTCTGCATGAAAGTTTAAAAGTAGCATATATTAATGCAGTATGAAGAAGAATGTTTTAATGTAGACACATAGAATCATCATACTGCTGTGATTATATGCATCAAGTGTTCATTCAAGGCCAAGGCAAACAATGGAGTTATATATCGTGCATCGCGATATGGCCTAATAATATCAAGATATTAAAAAAAGGCCATATTGCCCAGCCCTTGTTGGACAATATCGGGATATCAGACATCTCTATCCAAGACCACGTATTCAACCATCATGGGTGTCTGTGTTCCACACAGGAAACAGCTGTCCTACTAGTAGTTGTTGTGTTTGCAACATGTATATGTCACAGCTACACTGAACGTGATGGATGGCAGCAGCAGATCATGTGATCCACAGGACGCCAGCAGGCCTGCTGATCCATGATGATATTACAACTTGCATCCGCCGACTGCGGGTGGTGTGTTTTCCAGCAGCTGCTCCTCTTGCGGTCGGTGACTTGGTGGTCACGACAAAATTGCAACATTTACGGCACCTTTTGATGTTCTGGTGTTTGTGTTTTTCCTTAGCGGACTGTTTAAATCTCAAACTAATTAATCCTGACTTTCTCCACGCGCAAGAAAAGCCAGAGTAAAATCGTTCGATGAGGAATATCTTGAACCACCAGAGAGCAGAGAGGTAGCAGCATGGCTAATGTTAGCTGTGAAGCTAGTGGACGAGAGAAAAAAGGTGCAAATCTGATAACAAATGAAGGAAGAATTTATTTTCCAGGAAAAACAGCAGGGGGTCCATCGTCTGGCGGTGGTTTGGCTTCAAGTGGGAATATGTCAAACAGACAACCTCAATTTGTCAAGTGTGGGGCACAAGTGTTTCTACAAAAAGTAGCATTATCAATCAATCAATCAATGTTTATTTATATAGCCCTAAACGACCAGTTGAGTTGATACCAAAATGGATACATGGATGATACAGCAGAGGATTGGGAGAATGTCATGTGGTCAGATGAAACCAAAATAGAACATTTTGGTATAAACTCAACTCGTCGTGTTTGGAGGAAGAAGAATACTGAGTTGCATCCCTAGAACACCATACCTACTGTGAAGCATGGGGGTGTAAACATCATGCTTTGGGGCTGTTTTTCTGCTAAGGGGACAGGACGATTGATCCGTGTTAAGGAAAGAATGAATGGGGCCATGTATCGTGAGATTTTGAGCCAAAACCTCCTTCCATCAGTGAGAGCTTTGAATGGTTGACCAAATACTTATTTTCCACCATCATTTACAAATAAATTCTTTAAAATTCCTACAATGTGAATTCCTGGATTTTTTTTCCACATTCTGTCTCTCACAGTTGAAGTGTACCTATGATGAAAATTACAGACCTCTGTCATCATTTTAAGTGGGAGAACTTGCACAATCGCTGGCTGACTAAATACTTTTTTGTCCCACTGTATCATGGTAAGAGTCATTCAAATAACTATAACATATAGAACATGCTATATGTTTACCAAACAATCTGTCACTCCTAATCCATAAATCCCATGAAATCTTCTTCCTCGATGTCGCTTCTACACAACTCTGCCAACTCCAAAGGTATGCGCCGCTTCCTCTTGTCGTTTTCTGCTGCATATTTCACTACGTCCAGCTTGTCATCTGCAGTACATGATTTCCTTTTCGGTGCCATTTTTGTTCAGCCCTTATCAGTTTTTATAAGTGACCGCCAACGATGAAATGATCCATTTTAATAGCTACGGCAGTAGCATATAGCAGTTAGCATCCCATGACCCACAATGCACTTCTGCCATGACCCTCCGCCGCCGAATTCTTATTGGTTGACGTGTGTGTGACGATTGCTGACATTTTCTTGGTCTCTTCCGCGAATGAGATACAAACCCTGTTTCCATGAGTTGGGAAATTATGTTAGATGTAAATATAAACGGAATACAATCATTTGCAAATCATTTTCAACCCATATTCAGTTGAATATGCTACAAAGACAACATATTTGATGTTCAAACTCATAAACTTTTTATGTTTTTGCAAATAATAATTAACTTATAATTTCATGGCTGGAACACGTGCCAAAGTAGTTGGGAAAGGGCATGTTCACCACTGTGTTACATCACCTTTTCTTTTAACAACACTCAATAACTGTTTGGGGAATGAGGAAACTAATTGTTGAAGCTTTGAAAGTGGAATTCTCTCCCATTCTTGTTTTATGTAGAGCTTCAGTCGTTCAACAGTCCGGGGTCTCCTCTGTCATATTTTACGCTTCATAATGCGCCACACATTTTCGATGGGAGACAGGTCTGGACTGCAGGCGGGCCAGGAAAGTACCCGCACTCTTTTACTAGGAAGCCACGCTGTTATAACACGTGGCTTGGCATTGTCTTGCTGAAATAAGCAGGGGCGTCCATAATAACGTTGCTTTGATGACAACATATGTTGTCCCAAAACCTGTATGTACCTTTCAGCATTAATGGTGCCTTCACAGATGTGTAAGTTACCCATGCCTTGGGCACTAATGCACCCCCATACCATCACACATGCTGGCTTTTCAACTTTGCGCCTACAACAATCCGAATGGTTATTTTCCTCTTTGTTCTGGAGGACACCACATCCTCTGTTTCCAAATATAATTTGAAATGTAGACTCATCAGACCACAGAACAAACTGTGCACTTACAGATGTAGCGACCAACTGTAGTTACTGACAGTGGTTTTATGAAGTGTTCCTGAGCCCATGCGGTGATATCCTTTACACACTGATGTCGGTTTTTGATGTTGAGGGATCAAAGGTCCGTAATATCATTGCTTATGTGCACTGATTTCTCCAGATCCTCTGAACCTTTTGATGATTTTACGGACCGTAGATGTGAAAATCCCTAAATTCCTTGCAATAGCTCGTTGAGAAATGTTGTTCTAAAACTCTTCGACAATTTCCTCACCCCATCCTTGTTTTTGAATTACTTACCATTTCATGGAAGCTGTTTTTATACCCAATCATGGCACCCACCTGTTCCCAATTAGCCTGCACACCTGGGGGATGTTCCATATAAGTGTTTGATGAGCATTCCTCAACTTTATCAGTATGTATTGCCACCTTTCCCAACTTCTTTGTCACGTGTTGCTGGCATCAAATTCTAAAGTTAATGATTATTTGCAAAAAAAAATGTCCATCAGTTTGAACATCAAATATGTTGTCTTTGTAGCATATTCAACTGAATATGGCTTGAAAGTGACTTGCAAATCATTGTATTCTGTTTATATTTACATCTAACACAATTTTCAAACTCATATGGAAACGGGGTTTGTAAATAATATTATTTAATATTTTACGGTAATGTGTTAATAATTTCACACATATTACGGAGTATATTTCGCACCCCCGGGCTAACTATGAAAAAATTGCGAGTTATAGTTCAGAAAATACGGTGCTATGTGTTGGTTCTAGAGTCCCTGTATCTCCTCATAACAATCAATCAATCAATCAATCAATGTTTATTTATATAGCCCCAAATCACAAATGTCTCAAAGGACTGCACAAATCATTACGACTACAACATCCTCGGAAGAACCCACAAAAGGGCAAGGAAAACTCACACCCAGTGGGCAGGGAGAATTCACATCCAGTGGGACGCCAGTGACAATGCTGACTATGAGAAACCTTGGAGAGGACCTCAGATGTGGGCAACCCCCCCTCTCTAGGGGACCGAAAGCAATGGATGTCGAGCGGGTGAAAGTTCAATCCATAGTGGCTCCAACACAGCCGCGAGAGTTCAGTTCAAGCGGATCCAAGACAGCAGCGAGAGTCCCGTCCACAGGAAACCATCTCAAGCGGATCAGCAGCGTAGAGATGTCCCCAACCGATACAGGCGAGCGGTCCATCCTGGGTCCCGACGAGCGGTCCATCCTGGGTCTCGACTCTGGACAGCCAGTACTTCATCCATGGTCATCGGACCGGACCCCCTCCACAAGGGAGGGGGTCCCTCAGAGAACATTTCCACCGTGGTTATAAGCATGAACATTTACTCTGGAATCAATGCTCCGTAAATGGAAAAATTCACACCAGTCCGCAATAGTCAGCGCAACCTTCATTGCACTGCATGCACAAAGACTTAGGTTTTACATTGTTGCTTAAAAAAACTAACCCCCCCCCCTTGTAAACACTATTATTATGAGTGAACAAATCTCAATCATAAAGACGGGACATACAGTACAATATGTAAATCCCGACCAAGCCTAATCCAGCCTGATTCTTCAGATTATACATAACCTAAATAGCATGCGTCTTACTCTACAAATCCCCTTGAAACCTAAGTTATTGCCACTCAGCTGGTATTATCTGACTGTTGATGTTTAAATGACAGACGTGGATAACATGGACCCGTTGTTGTGAAGGGATTAATAATGTAAACAAGTACTCTATGGCTCAATAGCTGCTGTGGCACATTCAAATTGTTTTATCTATTGTCATCCAAGTCCTGCCTTTTTTATTACAAATTGCAGTTAAAAAGTGGATTTTCATTTTTAAAGAGACTCTTTAAACAAGGGGTTGTGTGTGAAATTAAACAATGGATGTCCGCTAATTTTTTGCAATTTAACGCCAAAAAAACGGAAATGCTGATTATCGGTCCTGCTAGACACCGACCTCTATTTAATAATACAACTTTAACATTTGACAACCAAATAATAAAACAAGGTGACTCGGTAAAAAATCTGGGTATTATCTTCGACCCAACTCTCTCCTTTGAGGCACACATTAAAAGCGTTACTAAAACGGCCTTCTTTCATCTCCGTAATATCGCTAAAATTCGCTCCATTTTGTCCACTAAAGACGCCGAGATCATTATCCATGCGTTTGTTACGTCTCGCCTTGACTACTGTAACGTATTATTTTCAGGTCTCCCCATGTCTAGCATTAAAAGATTACAGTTGGTACAAAATGCGGCTGCTAGACTTTAGACAAGAACAAGAAAGTTTGATCATATTACGCCTGTACTGTATATACCTTTATATACATACATATATACCTATACTGTATATACCTTTATATACATATATACATAAATATATACCTATACTGTATATACCTTTATATACATATATACATACATATATACCTATACTGTATATACCTTTATATACATATATACATACATATATACCTATACTGTATATACCTTTATATACATATATACATACATATATACCTATACTGTATATACCTTTATATACATATATACATACATATATACCTATACCATATATACCTTTATATACATATATACCTATACTGTATATACCTTTATATACATATATACATACATATATATACCTATACTGCCCACATCTGAGGTCCTCTCCAAGGTTTCTCATAGTCAGCATTGTCACTGGCGTCCCACTGGATGTGAATTCTCCCTGCCCACTGGGTGTGAGTTTTCCTTGCCCTTTTGTGGGTTCTTCCGAGGATGTCGTAGTGGTTTGTGCAGTCCTTTGAGACATTTGTGATTTGGGGCTATATAAATAAACATTGATTGATTGAAAGAAGGTCTAAGGCAGCTAGTGAAAAATAAAGAGAATCTTTTTCATACCTACAAGGCTATTTTTTAGTTCTTACAAAGGGTGAGTTCACAGAGCCTGGGGTCAGTAGACAAAACCTACAAAATATGCTCCAGAAAATCAGTTTTCAGGGAGTAAGGGAGGCCTTCAGTCCTATTATGTTCTCTAAGGCAGTATTTTTCAACCTTTTCTGAGCAAAGGCACATTTCTTTCACTGAAAAAATCCTGAGGCACACCCCGAGCATGAATTATTAAAAAAATGCAACTCGGTAGCAGATATTGACAGTAAAAATGAGTTGTCGCAATTGTTGGATATGACTTTAAAGCACAACCAACCATGTATCAGTATAGCTCTTGTCTCAAAGTAGGTGTACTGTCACATCACCCCCTGACGTATTTGGACTTTTTTGCTGTTTTCCTGTGTGTAGTGTTTAAGTCATTGTGTTGCGCTCCTATTTTCGTGGCTTTTCCTCTTTTGTTGGTATTTTCCTATTGCAGATTAATGTGTTCCTTGAATGCTATTTAAATTGTGCGGACGCGAGCATTTTTTGTGGAGACATTGTTGTTTGTCATGTCATGTACGGATCTACTTTGTGGACGCCGTCTGCTCCACACGCTGTAAGTCTTTGCTGTCGTCCAGCATTCTGTTTTTGTTCACTTCGCAGCCAGTTCATTCATAGTTTCGTTTTGCATAGCCACCCCTAAGCTTCAGTGCCTTTTCTTGGCAGCACTCGCCTTTTGTTTATTTTTGGTTTAAGTGTTAGATACTTTTTTACCTGCAGCCTGCCTCCCGCATATTGCGATCACGACAAACCATGCTCCCGACCTCTGCAAAGCAATTAGCTACCTGCTGCCAACTACTGATATTTTTAGAGTATTGCACGGTTACTCTGCCGAGCTCTAGACAGCACAGACACTCAACAACGGCACTAATTTGCGAATTAAAATTACTGGTTTGCAAAAAAAATTTTCTAACCAATAAGGTGAAATTACATAATCTACCACGGCACACCAGACTGTATCTCACGGCACACTAGTGCATACTTGCCAGCCTTGAGACCTCCATTTTTGGGGGGGGGAGCTGTTTTATTTAAAGCTAGAATTCACTGAATATATATATATAATAGAAGATATACTTGAATTTCAGTGTTCATTTATTTACACACATTACACAAGGCCTACTGAAATGAGATGTTCTTATTTAAACGGGGATAGCAGGTCCATTCTATGTGTCATACTTCATCATTTCGCGATATTGCCATATTTTTGCTGAAAGGATTTAGTAGAGAACATCGACGATAAAGTTTGCAACTTTTGGTCGCTAATAAAAAAGCCTTGCCTATACCGGAAGTAGCAGACGATGTGCGCGTGACGTCACGGGTTGTGGAGCTCCTCATATCTGAACATTGTTTACAATCATGGCCACCAGCAGCGAAAGCGATTCGGACCGAGAAAGCAACGATTTCCCCATTAATTTGAGCGAGGATGAAAGATTCGTGGATCAGGAAAGTGAGAGTGAAGGACTAG
Organism: Nerophis ophidion; assembly: GCF_033978795.1. Classification (NCBI taxonomy): domain Eukaryota; kingdom Metazoa; phylum Chordata; class Actinopteri; order Syngnathiformes; family Syngnathidae; genus Nerophis; species Nerophis ophidion. The sequence continues at coordinate 45,585,030 of NC_084629.1, read as the reverse complement.
AAGAAAAAAAAAATTCAGACGTTAGACAAATTTACTAGGATAATTCTGGAAAATCCCTTATCTGCTTATTGTGTTACTAGTGTTTTAGTGAGATTATATGGTCGTACCTGTACAACCTGAAAGTCGGAGGGGTGTGGTGAGTGCCAGTGTCTCCGAGGGAAGCCACGTTTCTCGACGAGGCAAAGGCAGCCAGGCTGAGATTTTTTTTTTTCTTCCCTCCTCCGCGGTGGAAGCATAACGGTCAGGGGCGGCCGATGGGAGGAGGCAAGAGAGTCCGCAGCTGCAGGAGGAACGACGCAAGCTCTCCGCTCCTGTCTACGGTAAGAGCCGACTTATTACCACAATTTTCTCACCGAAACCTGCCGGTTGACATGTGGTAGGGAACCATTTTCGCTTGACCGCTCTGTTCCATAGTAATAATAATAATGGATTAGATTTAGAGGAGAGGAGCCAGATGAGGTGGTTCGGGCATCTGGTCAGGATGCCACCCGAACGCCTCCCTAGGGAGGTGTTTAGGGCACGTCCAACCGGTAGGAGGCCACGGGGAAGACCCAGGACACGTTGGGAAGACTATGTCTCCCGGCTGGCCTGGGAACGCCTCGGGATCCCCCGGGAAGAGCTAGACGAAGTGGCTGGGGAGATGGAAGTCTGGGTTTCCCTGCTTAGGCTGTTGCCCCCGCGACCCGACCTCGGATAAGCGGAACATGATGGATGGATGGATGGATGGATTAGATTTATATCGCGCTTTTCTATTGTTAGATACTCAAAGCGCTCACAGTGAAGTGTGAACCCATCATTCATTCACACCTGGTGGTGGTAAGCTACATCAGTAGCCACAGCTGCCCTGGGGTAGACTGACGGAAGCGTGGCTGCCAGTTTGCGCCTACGGCCCCTCCGACCACCACCAATCATTCATTCATCATTCATTCACCAGTGTGAGCGGCACCGGGGGCAAAGGGTGAAGTGTCCTGCCCAAGGACGCAACGGCAGCGATTTGGATGTCCATAGGTGGGAAGCGAACCTGCAACCCTCAGGTTTTTGGCACGGCCGCTCTACCCACTACGCGATGCCGCCCAAAGCTTCACCGTCATCTTTCGGGAATGTAAACAAGGAAACACCGGCTGCGTTTGTGTTGCTAAAAGGCGGCCACAACCCACCGCTTCCCACCTACATCTTTCTTCTTTGACGTCTCCATTATTAATTGAACAAATTGCAAAAGATCCAGCAACTAGATGTCCTTAATACTGTGGAATTATGCGATGAAAAGAGACTACTTATAACTGTGAACGGTGCTGGACTAAAATGTCTACAATGCGGACGTCACGTGCACACGTCATCATACCGAGACGTTTTAGCATGATACTTCCGAGCGAAATTTAAAATTGCCATTTAGTAAACTAAAAAGGCCGTATTGGCATGTGTTGCAATGTTAATATTTCATCATTGATATATAAACTATCAGACTGCGTGGTCGCTAGTAGTGGCTTTCAGTAGGCCTTTAAGTACACGTATACACACACATTACACTCTATACTTATTCTTGAACCGCTATGAGGGGGGTAAGTTGCCGCCTCATCCCAGGGCCAACACAGCCTTTCATTCAAAAAAAACGTTTTCAACACCAGAGAAAAGTGATATACTGCAATCATCTCCCGCTCTCCCAAGTGGAAGATGCTGTCCTACATATTCATAATGTTGATCCTAATGAAACCATTGCTCCATTAATCTATCCCCTTAGAACTCCACCAATCAATCATGGACTCCTCTCTCTCCTTCCCTGGCTTTATTCCACCCCATGCACCTGCTGCATAATGGATATCATGGAGCCTAGTCTGCTGTCAAGGTGAGACCTCGTTGACATCTGCTCAAGTAATAGTCTCCAGTTTGTCCGCCACGAGCATATTCCGAGTGACGCAGCAGCAGGCTTAGAGGTAGAAATGTGTGGGCGAGCCGCAAAAAAGGTCAGAATCTCATGGCCTCTGATTGTGGGTGACTAGGCCTGCAGCTCTGGCAGGATCACTTATGACCTGAGCACGTGGACACAGGCGACACGCTACAACAGGGGTAGGGAACCTATGGCTCTAGAGCCAGATGTGGCTCTTTTGATGACTACATCTCAATCAATCAGTCAATCAATGTTTATTTATATAGCCCCAAATCACAAATGTCTCAAAGGACTGCACAAATCATTACGACTACAACAGGGGTGCTCACACTTTTTCTGCAGGCGAGCTACTTTTCAATTGACCAAGTCGAGGAGATCTACCTCATTCCTATTTATAATTCATATTTATTTATTTATGAAAGAGACATTTTTGTTAACAAGTTAAATGTGTTTAATGATAATACAAGCATGTTTAACACACATAGATTCCTTTCTTTCATGAAGACAAGAATATAAGTTGGTGTATTACCTGATTCTGATGACTTGCATTGATTGGAATTAGACAGTGGTGCTGATAACGCCCACATTTTCAAATGGAGGAAAATAAAAAGTCCTCCTTTCTGTCCAATACCACATGAAAGTGGTTGGATTTGGCATCTCATTTGTCCAACTTGCATACTGTTTTTTAAACACTTTGTTATGAGAGTAGCATTTGTGTGTGGCCCTTTAATGTCTGGCAGCAGGTGAGTGACGTCAGTGAGTGTGCGGGTGGGCAAGCAAGTGAGAAAGCGGTCGCTGAGGGCGGGGGAGAAATACATTGGCATCAAACTCCGTAGCTTGCTAGCTTGTGCACGCTAGCTTTCTGAGACTCTTATTTTGTTAGCACAGGCAGGATGAAACAGGTCTTTTATGGTGAAGACAGGAACTGTGCAGTCGGTCTTTAGAGTTTTGACAGTAGGTACGGAGTCTCTAGAAATAAAATGTGTTTCTCTGCGTCCGCCCTGTTAGTGATTTTTTTCTTAAATATGAGCTCGCAGCAGCCAGCGTCATCTCACAAGATCCTCGGGTGCCGAGAATGTCAAACAACTGACGAAAGTCAAGTCTCGGTATGATTGATGATTGCTCATTTTTATTTCTATTTTTTAATGCCTGGCTTGAGATCGACTGACACACCCTCCGAGATTCGACCAGTCGATCGCGATCAACGTAATGCCCACCCCTGGTCTACAACATCCTCGGAAGAACCCACAAAAGGGCAAGGAAAACTCACACCCAGTGGGCAGGGAGAATTCACATCCAGTGGGACGCCAGTGACAATGCTGACTATGAGAAACCTTGGCTCTCAGATAATTATATTTATATAGCGCTTTTCTCTAGTGACTCAAAGCGCTTTACAAAGTGACACCCAATATCTAAGTTACATTTAAACCAGTGTGGGTGGCACTGGGGGCAGGTGTGTAAAGTGTCTTGCCCAAGGACACAACGGCAGTGACTAGGATGGCGGAGGCGGGAATCGAACCTGGAACCCTCAGGTTGCTAGCACGGCCACTCTACCAACCGAGCTATGCCGAGTAACCGTGTAATACTCTTCCATATCAGTAGGTGGCAGTCGGTAGCTAATTGCTTTGTAGATGTGGGAAACAGCGGGAGGCTCCAAAAAGTAGCAGGCAATGCTAATAGATAGCTTGACACAACACCAACAAATAAGTGTGTAATTAAGTTTAAAAAGTGTAGATAAAATTGCGTTACAGTAAAAAGTAAGCAGTTCTTAACAGAAATTTAATAAGTACATTTGAATTAAAAAGGAGTTTCGAGAAAGGATAATATAAATACAACTGTTGGTGCGTCAGCATTGTCACATGAGGTCAGTACACAACATGTAACTGAAGAGTGGATCCATCCATACATTGATGGTGTTGATACCAAGGTCCTTTGACACCCATTCTGTTCATAACTTTTATGGACAGGATTTCTAGGTGCAGTCAAGGCGTTGAGGGGTTCCGGTTTGGTGACTGCAGGATTAGGTCTCTGCTTTTTGCAGATGATGTGGTCCTGATGGCTTCATCTGACCAGGATCTTCAGCTCTCACTGGATCGGTTCGCAGCCGAATGTGAAGCGACCAGGATTAGAATCAGGACCTCCAAAACCGAGTCCATGGTTCTCGCCCGGAAAAGGGTGGAGTGCCATCTCCGGGTTGGGGAGGAGACCCTGCCCCAAGTGGAGGAGTTCAAGTACCACGGAGTCTTGTTCACAGGTGGGGGAAGAGTGGATCGTGAGATCGACAGACAGCGTCTTCGATCCGTTGTGGTGAAGAAGGAGCTGAGCCGGAAGGCAAAGCTCTCAATTTACCGGTCGATCTACGTTCTCATCCTCACCTATGGTCATGAGCTTTGGGTTATGACCGAAAGTGTTATGTTTTAGTAAGTGGAGATGACGGCAAACAGACACTAGGTGGCAGTAATGTTCAATTTATTATATATATTTTATACAGTCTCACGTCATCAGTCACAGGTGTGGACTGCGGCAGCTACGGCGGAGAGTGGGCGCGGGGGCGTGTCTGGGTGCGCTGTCAGCGGGTCCTCTGGTTGGACCCGCAACGGAGGGAGACACAGAATGCGCATGTCCCACAACAGAAAGGATAAGATCACGGGTACAAGCGGCCCAAATGAGTTTCCAGGTCTCTCCCTTAGAGATAGGGTGAGAAGCTCTGCCATCCGGGAGGAACTCAAAGTAAAGCCGCTGCTCCTCCACATGGAGAGGAGCCAGATGAGGTGGTTCGGGCATCTGGTCAGGATGCCACCCGAACGCCTCCCTAGGGAGGTGTTTAGGGCACGTCCAACCGGTAGGAGGCCACGGGGAAGACCCAGGACACGTTGGGAAGACTATGTCTCCCGGCTGGCCTGGGAACGCCTCGGGATCCCCCGGGAAGAGCTGGATGAAGTGGCTGGGGAGAGGGAAGTCTGGGTTTCCCTGCTTAGGCTGCTGCCCCCGCGACCCGACCTTGGGTAAGCTGAAGAAGATGGCTGGATGGATGGATGGATACCAAGGGTAGTAATCAGAATATGATTAGATTGAGAATGTTTTAATTTTGTCAAAATCGTTTATTTGTTGTTTTAGTTCATGTTTAAAATCAGATTAAGTCCCTGGACAGAGAAGGACTATGAGAACATTTTTTTTTTTTTAAAGCAGTAGATAGTTTTTGCATTTAGTTATTGTATACAAGTGTATTTGTTTTGCTCAATTAAATTGTTTTAAGGAACTATTTTAAATATTGTGCTGATATTGTTCAACTGTTAGTCACTGTCATTATAAAAAAAATAAAAAAATGAACAGTTACTACATTTGATCGGTATTGGTATCAGCCGATCCCATGAACGGATGATCCATAATGGAATTGGCAGGATAGATCTTTGATTGGAACATCCCTAATCAATACAAGACACAACAACAGGGGGTTGCCTACAGCCGCCACAGTAAATAATGTACTAATTAAAGACACGGTCAATTATTTGCTTCTGTAGTCCCTTTCAATCACACATTTCCAACGAAGACAACATCAAAACAGATTTCTATTTTTTGAACGCCAAAGAAGCAAAAAACTTCAAATTCAATCCATGCAAGATTGTCAGGTTCGTCCCTGACAGTTTGGTTAAGTTTTAGTTTTTCCTCTGTGTATGTCTTTGTTTCCTGTCTTTAGTTCCTGTCAGCACTCTTATATTGGTTCTGTTTCCTGTCTTTCTCCCTGAGCTGCGGCTGATTGGCACCTGGCCACACCTGGTGTAAATCAGCCCACTCATATTTTTGCCTGCTTTGTCCTCCAGTCAGGGCTGGATTATTGTCGTGTCGTGTCAATGTTATTTCTACTTGTTGTTCCTACTGGTCGTGTCATTGCAGCGTAGCGGTAAGCTATATTTGGTAGCTGTTTGTAGCTTACTGTTTTTTGTTCCCTGCTTCCAGTTTGTTTGTTCATAGCCAAGCTTGTTATCCGCCTCATGCGCGCCTTTTGTTAGTACCCTTTTGTTTGTTCCTGTTCGAGTATTTTAATTAAATCATGTTTTCTTACTCGATGCCTGCCTCCTTCTCTGCATTTTGGGGTTCGTCACAAATTAACTCTGACAAAGATGACTAGTAGCTTCTTAGCAAAACTTGGAGCTCACATTTCTGGTTCTTTCCCCGGCGATATAATGCACCTGAGCTGACATTGAGACTTCACCAGGCTTATCTCATAGCAGTCAACGCCTGAAGGCTGCTTTGCTTCGTCGCTACAAAAGGTACGTCAAAAATGAATTTAAGACGCAAGTTGTGCTTTGTTTGAAACCCCGTTTTCACGCCAGTGTGCTTGAAGGGGTAGCATCTGTAACCAGGATGTAGTTCAACTTCCCATAGGTGTCAGCTTATTCTTCTTTGGACATCAAACTAGGTGAGACTGAAAAGCACCTCTGCTGGTTAGCCAGGTTGAAGCCTAGGCCGATGTTCGATAGGTCAATTAAAGGCCTACTGAAATGAGATGTTCTTATTTAAACGGGGATAGCAGGTCCATTCTATGTGTCATACTTGATCATTTCGCCATATTGCCATATTTTTGCTGAAAGGATTTAGTAGAGAACATCGACGATAAAGTTTGCAACTTTTGGTCGCTAATATAAAAGCCTTGCCTGTACCGGAAGTAGCTGACGATGTGCGCGTGACGTCACGGGTTGTGGAGCTCCTCACATCTGAACATTGTTTATAATCATGGCCACCAGCAGCAAGGGCGATTCGATTCGGACCAAAAAAGCGACGATTTCCCCATTAATTTGAGCGAGGATGAAAGATTTGTGGATGAGGAAAGTGAAAGTGAAGGACTAGGAAAAAAAAGACTGCAGAGCGATTCAGATGTTATTAGACAAATTTACTGGGATAATTCTGGAAAATCCCTTATCTGCTTATTGTGTTACTAGTGTTTTAGTGAGATTATTTGGTCGTACCTGTACAGCCTGAAAGTCGGAGGGCTGTGGCCACGGGTGTGGTGACCGCCAGTGTCTCAAAGGGAAGCTAGGTTTCTCGACGAGGCGAAGGCAGTCAATTGTTCATTTAAGGCCTAGGCAAAATATCGAGATATATATCGTGTATCGTGATATGGCATAAAAATATTGAGATATTAAAAAAAGGCCATATCGCCCAGCCCTAGTTAAACAATGATGTGGCAAAAGCGTAGCTACAAAAAGTAACAGCACTGCTAATTTGTGCCATCATTTGAAAAGTCACCCGCTAGAGAATAAGGAGCGCTTGAAACTCTGCATGTCAACATCTCCGTTCGGTGCCACACCAACAAAATGCTAAAGCAACTATTTCCTGATCAATACCATAAGAAAAAAATTGTCAACTACAAAAGGAGATAATGTCCGCAGTTACCTACCACATAGTGAAGGACATACACTATTTGATTTCCTATTATGCAGCTCATTTTTATTTGACAGTTATTGAAATATCTTGTGTGACATCATGCACAAAAGTGCACTTTATTCGTTTTAAACTATCGTAGTGGCGTTCTGTACAAAAAGTGCACTTTAATTTAGTGTTGTTTTGATATGTCATCTTAGTGACATCATGCACAAAAGTGCACTTTATTCGTTTTAAACTATCGTAGTGGCGTTCTGTACAAAAAGTGCACTTTAGGGGGGGGTTGCCCACATATGAGGTCCTCTCCAAGGTTCTCATAGTCATCATTGTCACTGGCGTCCCACTGGGTGTGAGTTTTCCTTGCCTTAAGTGGGTTCTTCCGAGGATGTCGTAGTCGTAGTGGTTTGTACAGTCCTTTGAGACATTTGTGATTTTGGGCGATATAAATTAACATTGATTGATTTAATTTAGTGTTGTTTTGATATGTCATCTTAGTGACATCATGCCCAAAAGTGCACTTTGTTTGTTTTTAACTATTGTAGTGGCGTTCTGCACAAAAAGTGCACTTTAATTTAGTGTTGTTTTGATATGTCATCTTAGTGACATCATGCACAAAAGTGCACTTTATTCGTTTTAAACTATCGTAGTGGCGTTCTGTACAACAAGTGCACTTTAGGGGGGGTTGCCCACATATGAGGTCCTCTCCAAGGTTCTCATAGTCGTCATTGTCACTGGCGTCCCACTGGGTGTGGGTTTTCCTTGCCTTAAGTGGGTTCTTCCGAGGATGTCGTAGTCGTAGTGGTTTGTACAGTCCTTTGAGACATTTGTGATTTTGGGCTATATAAATTAACATTGATTGATTTAATTTAGTGTTTTTTTGATAAGTCATCTTAGTGACATCATGCACAAAAGTGCACTTTATTCGTTTTAAACTATCGTAGTGGCGTTCTGTACCAAAAGTGCACTTTAATTTAGTGTTGTTTTGATATGTCATCTTAGTGACATCATGCACAAAAGTGCACTTTATTCGTTTTAAACTATCGTAGTGGAGTTCTGTACAAAAAGTGCACTTTGGGGGTGGGGGGGAGTTGCCCACATATGAGGTCCTCTCCAAGGTTCTCATAGTCATCATTGTCACTGGCGTCCCACTGGGTGTGGGTTTTCCTTGCCTTAAGTGGGTTCTTCCGAGGATGTCGTAGTCGTAGTGGTTTGTACAGTCCTTTGAGACATTTGTGATTTTGGGCGATATAAATTAACATTGATTGATTTAATTTAGTGTTGTTTTGATAAGTCATCTTAGTGACATCATGCACAAAAGTGCACTTTATTCGTTTTTAACTATCGTAGTGGCGTTCTGTACCAAAAGTGCACTTTAATTTAGTGTTGTTTTGATATGTCATCTTAGTGACATCATGCACAAAAGTGCACTTTATTCGTTTTAAACTATCGTAGTGGAGTTCTGTACAAAAAGTGCACTTTGGGGGTGGGGGGGAGTTGCCCACATATGAGGTCCTCTCCAAGGTTCTCATAGTCATCATTGTCACTGGCGTCCCACTGGGTGTGAGTTTTCCTTGCCTTAAGTGGGTTCTTCCGAGGATGTCGTAGTCGTAGTGGTTTGTACAGTCCTTTGAGACATTTGTGATTTTGGGCGATATAAATTAACATTGATTGATTTAATTTAGTGTTGTTTTGATAAGTCATCTTAGTGACATCATGCACAAAAGTGCACTTTATTCGTTTTTAACTATCGTAGTGGCGTTCTGTACAAAAAGTGCACTTTAGGGGGGGGGTTGCCCACATATGAGGTCCTCTCCAAGGTTCTCAGTCATCATTGTCACTGGCGTCCCACTGGGTGTGAGTTTTCCTTGCCTTAAGTGGGTTCTTCCGAGGATGTCGTAGTCGTTTGTACAGTCCTTTGAGACATTTGTGATTTTGGGCTATATAAATTAACATTGATTGATTTAATTTAGTGTTGTTTTGATAGGTCATCTTAGTGACATCATGCACAAAAGTGCACTTTATTCGTTTTAAACTATCATAGTGGCGTTCTGTACAAAAAGTGCACTTTAGGGGGGGGTTGCCAACATATGAGGTCCTCTCCAAGGTTCTCATAGTCATCATTGTCACTGGCGTCCCACTGGGTGTGAGTTTTCCTTGCCTTAAGTGGGTTCTTCCGAGGATGTCGTAGTGGTTTGTACAGTCCTTTGAGACATTTGTGATTTTGGGCGATATAAATTAACATTGATTGATTTAATTTAGTGTTGTTTTGATAAGTCATCTTAGTGACATCATGCACAAAAGTGCACTTTATTCGTTTTTAACTATCGTAGTGGCGTTCTGTACAAAAAGTGCACTTTAGGGGGGGGGTTGCCCACATATGAGGTCCTCTCCAAGGTTCTCAGTCATCATTGTCACTGGCGTCCCACTGGGTGTGAGTTTTCCTTGCCTTAAGTGGGTTCTTCCGAGGATGTCGTAGTCGTTTGTACAGTCCTTTGAGACATTTGTGATTTTGGGCTATATAAATTAACATTGATTGATTTAATTTAGTGTTGTTTTGATAGGTCATCTTAGTGACATCATGCACAAAAGTGCACTTTATTCGTTTTAAACTATCATAGTGGCGTTCTGTACAAAAAGTGCACTTTAGGGGGGGGTTGCCAACATATGAGGTCCTCTCCAAGGTTCTCATAGTCATCATTGTCACTGGCGTCCCACTGGGTGTGAGTTTTCCTTGCCTTAAGTGGGTTCTTCCGAGGATGTCGTAGTGGTTTGTACAGTCCTTTGAGACATTTGTGATTTTGGCCTATATAAATTAACATTGATTGATTTAATTTAGTGTTTTTTTGATATGTCATCTTAGTGACATCATGCACAAAAGTGCACTTTATTCGTTTTAAACTATCGTAGTGGCGTTCTGTACAACAAGTGCACTTTAGGGGGGGTTGCCCACATATGAGGTCCTCTCCAAGGTTCTCATAGTCGTCATTGTCACTGGCGTCCCACTGGGTGTGGGTTTTCCTTGCCTTAAGTGGGTTCTTCCGAGGATGTCGTAGTCGTAGTGGTTTGTACAGTCCTTTGAGACATTTGTGATTTTGGGCTATATAAATTAACATTGATTGATTTAATTTAGTGTTTTTTTGATAAGTCATCTTAGTGACATCATGCACAAAAGTGCACTTTATTCGTTTTAAACTATCGTAGTGGCGTTCTGTACCAAAAGTGCACTTTAATTTAGTGTTGTTTTGATATGTCATCTTAGTGACATCATGCACAAAAGTGCACTTTATTCGTTTTAAACTATCGTAGTGGAGTTCTGTACAAAAAGTGCACTTTGGGGGTGGGGGGGAGTTGCCCACATATGAGGTCCTCTCCAAGGTTCTCATAGTCATCATTGTCACTGGCGTCCCACTGGGTGTGAGTTTTCCTTGCCTTAAGTGGGTTCTTCCGAGGATGTCGTAGTCGTAGTGGTTTGTACAGTCCTTTGAGACATTTGTGATTTTGGGCTATATAAATTAACATTGATTGATTTAATTTGGTGTTGTTTTGATAAGTCATCTTAGTGACATCATGCACAAAAGTGCACTTTATTTGTTTTTAACTATTGTAGTGGCGTTCTGCACAAAAAGTGCACTTTAATTTAGTGTTGTTTTGCTATGTCATCTTAGTGACATCATGCACAAAAGTGCACTCATAGCTTGTTTTAAAATGTCTCTGACAATCTTGCACTTTCTGTTTTGGAAATGACATGAATGTTTGTGCCACTGCTTAATAACTGTTTAATAAATACACTTTTGCTCAATTGACTCTGTTGGGATTTCTCTCTCTGCATGAACGCTTAAAATAAGCATATATTAATGCAGTATGAAGAAGAATGTTTTAATGTAGACACATAGAATCATCATACTGCTGTGATTATATGCATCAAGTGTTCATTCAAGGCCAAGGCAAAATATGGAGATGTATTTTGTGTATATATGGCAAAGATTATAGAGATATTAATAAAAGGCCATATAGCCCAGCCCTAATTTAGCTATCTTATTAGGTAGTGCACTCAATGTTTTTTCTCAATTGCTTCAAGAAATATTTATCAATAACCAATTACATGCATACATTAATTGATGAATCAATGATTACAGTTCTGTATTTACACAAGACTACTGTAGGTTTTGGGTGAAAGAGATGCTGGAGTACATCTGCAGCAGACAAAAAAAAAAGAGCAGGAATGTTGCTTTAGGGCAGCCAAGGTTTCCTGCAGCTCAATAATTCTGACGGTGTGCCTCGCAGCCTTGGGACCGAGATGAGCCCTCACAGAGTTGCGGGGCGTTATTACAACATGCAAATACACGACTCAGCCAAATAGACGACAACCTGTCAACAAGCAGGTCTGTTGCAGGAGGCTGGTGAGTGAGGTGCCTCTCAACAATCACCATTTTAATAACAATGCAAACTTCTCTTTTTATTCCCGGGCCATTTCCCGTTGAATACCCATTCCAGGTGTACACATAATTCATAAGTGGTACACAGCTTTTGGACAGCACATTAGGGCAGGACAGTTTGCTAATCCTCAAGGACATGCAGAAGATAACAGTGGTGTCTGCCAAATGCCGAGCAAGCAAATTTGTTACTGACATTAGCAAATGTGGTGAAGACTTAGCAGATGTTTACATGAGAGCAAGAAATAACGTGACAATGTAGTCTAGTAGAAATGTAACAATATGAACATTTTATATTACTGGTATCATGACCAAAATTATAACGGTTATTATCATCACAATATTGTTGGATGTGCTCAAAGAGCACTTTTACGCACATTGAAATACAAACCCCGTTTCCATATGAGTTGGGAAATTGTGTTAGATGTAAATATAAACAGAATACAATGATTTGCAAATCTTTTTCAACCCATATTCAGTTCAATGCACTGCAAAAACAAGATATTTGATGTTCAAACTGATACATTTTACTTTTTTTTTTCAAATAATAATTAACTTAGAATTTCATGGCTGCAACACGTGCTAAAGTAGTTGGGAAAGGGCATGTTCACCACTGTGTTACATCACCTTTTCTTTTAACAACACTCAATAAACATTTGGGAACTGAGGAAACTAATTGTTGAAGCTTTGAAAGTGGAATTCTTTCCCATTCATGTTTTATGTAGAGCTTCAGTCCTTCAACAGTCCGGGGTCTCTGTTGTGGTATTTTACGCTTCACACATTTTCGATGGGAGACAGGTCTGGACTGCAGGCGGGCCAGGAAAGTACCCGCACTCTTTTTTTTACGAAGCCACGCTGTTGTAACACGTGCTGAATGTGGCTTAGCATTGTCTTGCTGAAATAAGCAGGGGCGTCCATGAAAAAGACGGCGCTTAGATGGCAGCAAATGTTGTTCCAAAACCTGTATGTACCTTTCAGCATTAATGGTGCCTTCACAGATGTGTAAGTTACCCATGCCTTGGGCACTAATGCACCCCCATACCATCACACATGCTGGCTTTTGAACTTTGCGTTGATAACAGTCTGGATGTTTCGCTTCCCCTTTGCTCCCGATGACACGATGTCGAATATTTCCCCCCAAAATTTGAAATGTGGACTCGTCAGACCACACAACACATTTCCACTTTGCATCTATAAAAATAGAGCAAGCACATTCTGAAATTGGACAAACCATAATGTTGGGTTTTTTGTACACTTACATGTTGAGGTTAATAGTATTTTATCTTTATTTGTCCTTATTTATACTTTCTGAATAAATGACGTGATAATGTTCATCAGTCAACTCATTATTATTTAGATAAAAAAAATAATATCAAAATCAAATTACAGGTAGTAATTTGTAGTTTGCTCATTTTCCTCGACTGGTGCACATCCATCCATCCATCCATTTTCTACCGCTTATTCCCTTTTGGGGTCGCGGGGGGCGCTGGCGCCTATCTCAGATACAATCGGGCGGAAGGCGGGCTACACCCTGGACAAGTCGCCACCTCATCGCAGGGCCAACACAGATAGACAGACAACATTCACACTCACATTCACACACTAGGGACCATTTAGTGTTGCCAATCAACCTATCCCCAGGTGCATGTCTTTGGAGGTGGGAGGGGCCTATCCCCAGGTGCATGTCTTTGGAAGTGGGAGGGGCCTATCCCCAGGTGCATGTCTTTGGAAGTGGGAGGGGCCTATCCCCAGGTGCATGTCTTTGGAGGTGGGAGGGGCCTATCCCCAGGTGCATGTCTTTGGAGGTGGGAGGGGCCTATCCCCAGGTGCATGTCTTTGGAGGTGGGAGGGGCCTTTCCCCAGGTGCATGTCTTTGGAAGTGGGAGGGGCCTATTCCCAGGTGCATGTCTTTGGAGGTGGGAGGAAGCCGGAGTACCCGGAGGGAACCCACGCATTCACGGGGAGAACATGCAAACTCCACACAGAAAGATCCCGAGCCCGGGATTGAACCCAGGACTGCAGGAACTTCTTATTGTGAGGCAGACGCACTAACCCCTCTTCCATCATGAAGCCGACTGGTGCACATAATGTGGTTTATTTTTTTTTGTGGCATCATTACAAAAACACAAATAATTGCTATTGCAACATCTAGTGGACACATTTAGAACAGCGGTTTCTTTCATTTCATTCATCATTTCTATACTTAATACACGGGCCGTATGTGTGAGACCCTTGCTCTAAACCAGGGGTCGGCAACCTTTACCACTCAAAGAGCCATTTTGACCCGTTTCACAAAGTAAAGAAAACAATGGGAGCCACATAACTCTTTTGAAATTTATAATGAAATAATACTGCATACAGAGTTGTTTTTGCTGTGTGTTATGTATAAACCAGGGGTCTCAGACACGCGGCCCGCACCTTAATATGAAAATGTAATGTTTGTGCGGCCACCTGCCAACCCTCCCAATTTTCCCGGGTGACTCCCGAACTACAGAGTAATATTTCAGAGTAATTATTCTCTGGAATGTACGCTGGTGTTCACCCAATGAACAATAATAAGGGCGTACAATGATGGCACTACCACTAGCGCCCTCTACAGCTTTTACAAATAGCTTGCCAACCCAAATAATTGTTTGACGAGGCTATTGCAGACACAGGTAAGTGACTGCAAGGCATCCTTATTCAACCGCAGTGTTAATTTTGACAGCAAAATTTGATTTAGTTTTAGTCATAGTCTTTTGTCTAAAATGTAATTTAGTTTTGGTCATAATTTAGTTATTTAAATTGTTTTAGTTTTAGTCTAGTTTTAGTTGACGAAGTATCATAAGATTATAGTCGACGAAAACTACAGTAGATTTAATCGACTAAAGCAGGGGTGGCCACACTTTTTCTGCAGGCGAGCTACTTTTCAATTGACCAACTCGAGGGGATCTACCTCATTTATATATATCATTTATATTTATTTATTTATGAAAGAGACATTTTTGTAAACAAGTTAAATGTGTTTAATGATAATACAAGCATGTGTAACACATATAGATGTCTTTCTTTCACCAAGACAAGAATATAAGTTGGTGTATTACCTGATTCTGATGACTTGCATTGATTGGAATCAGACAGTAATGATGATAACGCCCACATTTTCAAATGGAGGAGAAAAAAAGTTGTCCTTTCTGTACAATACCACATGAAAGTGGTTGGTTTTTGGCATCTAATTCATCCAGCTTCCATACACTTTACAAGAAAAACATTGGCGGCAAATTCCGTAGCTTGCTTGATTGACATTCACGGCACCCGAGGGTCTTGTGAGATGACGCTGGCTGCTGCCAGTTCATTATTATGAAAAAATGACAGAGAGGAAGGCGAGAAACACTTTTTATTTCAACAGACTTTCGCGCCGTCCCTTCCGTCAAAAGTCTAAAGGCCGACTGCACATTTCCTATCTTCACAATAAAAGCCCTGCTTCATGCTGCCTGCGCTAACAAAATAAGAGTCTCGGAAAGCTGGCGTGCACAAGTGATGTGCACGCCAGCTTTCTGAGGGATCGCTTGTGCACGCCAGTTTTCCGAGACTCTGTATTTAGTTAGCGCAGGCAGCATGAAGCAGGGCTTTTATTGTGAAGATAGGAAATGTGCAGTCGGCCTTTAGAGTTTTGACGGAAGGTACGGCGCGAGAGTCTGTTGAAATAAAAAATGTTTCTCGCCTTCCTCTCGGTCATATTTTCCTAATAATGATCTTGCAGCAGCCAGCGTCATCTCACAAGACCCTCCGGTACCGTGAATGTCATTTAAGTGACGTCTTGGTGAAGATTGATGATCACTCATTTTTAGGTCTATTTTTTTTTAAAAGCCTGGCTGGAGATCGACTGACACACCCCCCGCGGTCGAATGGTAGCTCGCGATCGACGTAATGGGCACCCCTGGACTAAAGGGTAATATGTAAACTTTCCCTTCAATTTCTGAAAGTCAAAGCAAAACAGCGGAAAAATCACCGATACAAGTCGTATTTTGATGAAAATCATGTCTAAAATGTAGTATTTCACGAGTAAGCCGTGTAATAAACGGGATAACGTCGAGTGAGTTGTATGTTGTGGAAAATGCTGACCTGTGTGTGGATTTCGGGGTGATTCGACTGTAAATGTCGCTTCAAGTTTGTTGTGTTTTCCCCCGTAATCCTCGCGCTGCATTTCTTACACTGCATTTTGTTATCTTTGACGTCAAATATAGAATTTCCCCATATGTCCTCTCTCCTCTTCCTCCCCGGCGTTGCCATGTTGTCTTCTGCAGTGTCAAACGCAAACTGCGTTTACGTAACTTCCTCACCACGTCGCTCTGATTGGTTCTCTTCCCGACTCCTCCCGCCTCTTCCTAACCAAATGAGTTCCGATTGGATCTAGTCTCTGGCAGACATTTTCGTCTCGTTTTTATTCGTTGACGAATTTGTCAATACACCTCGTCATCGTATTAGTCCACGTAAATTATTTTTTATTTAGTTATAGTCTCGTTTTAGTCAGAAAAAAAAGGTCGTTGACGATAACTATGACGAAAATTTTTCGGCAACAAAATTAACACTGTTCAACAGCAATACAGGTCACACTGAGGGTGGCCGTTTAAACAACTTAAGCACTCATACTAATATGCGCCACACTGCGAACCCACACCAAACAAGAATGACAAACACATTTCAGGAGGACATCCTCACTATAACACAACATAAACACGACAGAACAAATACCCATAATCCCATGTATCCCTGACTCTTCCGGGCTACAATATACACGGAACCCTCCGTGCGTCGGTTGAGGTGGGCAGGGTTGGGGGGTGGTGGGGGGCGGGGGTGTATATTGTAGCCCGGAAGAGTCAGGGATACATGGGATTATGGGTATTTGTTCTGTCATGTTTATGTTGTGTTGTAGTGAGGATGTTCTCTCGAAATGTGTTTGTCATTCTTGTTTGGTGTGGGTTCCCAGTGTGGCGCATATTAGTAAGAGTGTTGTCATTCTTGTTTGGTGTGGGTTCACAGTGTGGCGCATATTAGTAAGAGTGTTAAAGTTGTTTATATCACAACCCTCAGTGTGACCTGTATGGCTGTTGAGCAAGTTTGCCTTGCAGCAGCGTTTGCGTTAGGCTAGAGGTCGCATCCAAAATGTGACCGGATGGCCGGCACGCAGATAGCATGGTGAAAATCCTGGCGCCATGACATGTAGATAGGATGTTTGAGGCATTGTCATCACGGCACACCCTCAAAGTTGATGTCTGGGTGAAAATTGAAAATATTTTACCATGGAGATTTCTTATAGAGACACTGAAATTTGGAAATCTACCGGACTTCTCCGGGCGGTCGGCAAGTATGCGGCTGAGCCACATCAGAGTGGTCAAAGAGCCGCGGGTTGCCGACCCCTGCTCTAGACCTACCAGCATTGTGTGCAGAGAGAAATGTTGCAAACATGATCTACGGGTCAGTCGCAGGGAAAGCATAGGGTCTGCTTTTCTACTTTCCCTTCTGACTTGTGAGCCAGGGACCAAAGCCACAGCCGGAATTCAATTAAAGGGCTTGAGTGAGGAAGGAAAGGAAGGAGTGTGTGTGTGTGTGTGTGTGTGTGTGTGTATGTGTGTGTGTAAGACACACTCTCTCACGTGTTCATATGTGCAGCCGACCAATGCCAAAGAAAATAAAGCCGAGCAAGGGGTTCTTGATGATGGTTTAAGCAGAAAGAGGAAGCCAAACACTTCATTTACACAAACTTTTAGAGAGACACTTTCATTCATGAAGTCATTATCACAGTTTGGACTAGACCCCTTACTGTAGTTGTCCTTGAATACCTTTTTTTTAAGCCTATCTCGGCATTTCAGACACATTGTACACAATGTATCACAATGGATCATGATATCAAACTGTAATATGTTCCAAATAGAAAATATGTTCCAGGAATTACAAAGATATCATCATAATACCTTGACTAACTGTACAAGAACTATCCAAATATGTTCAACACTAATGATAGCAGACTAACACATTAAACTCGATATTACCGTTACAAAAAGTAGTGTCACCTGCTAATTTTGCAATTGTGAAAATGTACAAGGAGGTTATTAACCCATACCAAGAGAAGCAACAAACAATTTAGTACAAAAGAGGACCAACAAACAATTTAGTACAAAAGAGGACCAACAAACAATTTAGTCCAAGAGAAGCAACAACCAATTTAGTCCAAGAGAAGCAACAACCAATTTAGTCCAAGAAAAGCAACAAACAATTTAGTCCGAAAGAGGAGCAAGGAACAATTTAATCCAAGAGAAGCAACCAACAATTTAATCCAAGAAAAGCAACAAACAATTTAGTCCGAAAGAGGAACAACAAAAAATTTAGTCCAAGAGGAGCAACAACCAATTTAGTCCAAGAGAAGCAACAACCAATTTAGTCCAAGAGAAGCAACAACCAATTTAGTCCAAGAAAAGCAACAAACAATTTAGTCCGAAAGAGGAGCAAGGAACAATTTAATCCAAGAGAAGCAACCAACAATTTAATCCAAGAAAAGCAACAAACAATTTAGTCCGAAAGAGGAACAACAACAAATTTAGTCAAAAAGAAGCAACAAAATATTTAGTCCAAAAGAGTAACAACAAACAATTTTGTCCGAAAGAGGAACAACAAACAATTTAGTCAAAGAGAAGCCCATCCATCCATCCATCCATCCATCATCTTCCGCTTATCCGAGGTCGGGTCGCGGGGGCAGCAGCCTAAGCAGGGAAGCCCAGACTTCCCTCTCCCCAGCCACTTCGTCTAGCTCTTCCCGGGGGATCCCGAGGCGTTCCCAGGCCAGCCGGGAGACATAGTCTTCCCAACGTGTCCTGGGTCTTCCCCGTGGCCTCCTACCGGTTGGACGTGCCCTAAACACCTCCCTAGGGAGGCGTTCGGGTGGCATCCTGACCAGATGCCCAAACCACCTCATCTGGCTCCTCTCCATGTGGAGGAGCAGCGGCTTTACTTTGAGTTCCTCCCGGATGCCAGAGCTTCTCACCCTATCTCTAAGGGAGAGACCTGGAAACTCATTTGGGCCGCTTGTACCCGTGATCTTATCCTTTCGGTCATGACCCAAAGCTCATGACCATAGGTGAGGATGGGAACGTAGATCGACCGGTAAATTGAGAGCTTTGCCTTCCGGCTCAGCTCCTTCTTCACCACAACGGATCGATACAACGTCCGCATTACTGAAGACGCCGCACCGATCCGCCTGTCGATCTCACGATCCACTCTTCCCTCACTGGTGAACAAGACTCCTAGGTACTTGAACTCCTCCACTTGGGGCAGGGTCTCCTCCCCAACCCGGAGATGGCATTCCACCCTTTTCCGGGCGAGAACCATGGACTCGGACTTGGAGGTGCTGATTCTCATCTCAGTCGCGTCACACTCGGCTGCAAACCGATCCAGTGAGAGCTGAAGATCCTGGCCAGATGAAGCCATCAGGACCACATCATCTGCAAAAAGCAGAGACCTAATCCTGCAGCCACCAAACCGGAACCCCTCAACGCCTTGACTGCGCCTAGAAATTCTGTCCATAAAAGTTATGAAGAGAATCGGTGACAAAGGACAGCCTTGGCGGAGTCCAACCCTCACTGGAAATGTGTCCGACTTACTGCCAGCAATGCGGACCAAGCTCTGACACTGATCATACAATAAGACAGTCTGATACCCCAGACTCTCGGAGTCTTTGCATGCAGGGCTTCATTCTGGAGTCACGCGTGCTGCGGGGCAAAATGAAACTCGGACTCATTAAACTGTTCTTCAATTTGGTCGGAGAGTCGTGAAAGCAACAGGAAGTGTAGCAGCAGAGGAGTGTTGAATGGAGTATTTTCTTAATTGGCCCCTTTTTGGTCAGTTGATGAATAACCGAACAGTAACGCAGTATTTTGTAGTGTTAAACCTTAAGTAGATGTATACTAAAAATATATCAAATGATCACAAACCCCGTTTCCATATGAGTTGGGAAATTGTGTTAGATGTAAATATAAACAGAATACAATGATTTGCAAATCCTTTTCAACCCATATTCAGTTGAATATGCTACAAAGACAACATATTTAATGTTCAAACTCATAAACTTTTTTTTTTTTTTGCAAATAATAATTAACTTAGAATTTCATGGCTGCAACATGTGCCAAAGTAGTTGGGAAAGGGCATGTTCACCACTGTGTTAAATCACCTTTTCTTTTAACAACACTCAATAAACGTTTGGGAACTGAGGAAACTAATTGTTGAAGCTTTGAAAGTGGAATTCTTTCCCATTCTTGTTTTATGTAGAGCTGTTGTATTTTACGCTTCATAATGCGCCACACATTTTGATGGAAGACAGGTCTGGACTGCAGGCAGGCCAGGAAAGTACCTGCGCTCTTTTTTTAACAAAGCCACGCCGTTGTAACACCTGCTTAATGTGGCTTGGCATTGTCTTGCTGAAATAAGCAGGGGCGTCCATGAAAAAGGCGGCGCTTAGATGGCAGCATATGTTGTTCCAAAACCTGTATGTACATTTCAGCATTAAAAGGTGCCTTCACAGATGTGTAAGTTACTCATGCCTTGGGAACTAAAGCACCCCCATACCATCACAGATGCTGGCTTTTGAACGTTGCGTTGATAACAGTCTGGATGGTTCGCTTCCCCTTTGGTCCGAATGAAACAATGTTGAATATTTCCAAAAACAATTTGAAATGTGGACTCTGTCAGACCACAGAATTGATTAACGTGGACAAGTTGAAAAACTTATTGGGGTGTTACCATTTAGTGGTCAATTGTACGGAATATGTACTGAACTGTGCAATCTACTAATAAAAGTATCAATCAATCAATCAATCAAACCGAACACTTTTCCACTTTGCATCAGTCCATCTTAAATTATCTGGGGCCCAAGAGAAGCCCGCGCGTTTCTGGATGTTGTTGATAAATGGCTTTCGCTTTGCATAGTAGAGCTTTAACTTGCACTTAGATGTAACGAGCAACTGTATTTAGTGACAGTGGTTTTCTGAAGTAAATATAAGAAAGAAGAGCAAACAGTGACAATAATATATATGTATATAAATACAATTTATGATTTCATAATTATACATATAGGTTATATTAAAATGTATATATTACCTCTTTATATGGAATTTAAATAAATTGTGTATATATAATATATATATGTAAGTGTATTAATGTATATGTTTGATTTAAATGTTGAACTGTGTATATGAGACGTGTGCTACATATATGTTGCTTATATATTGTTTAAAAAAAAAAAGTAATATAAGTGAAGCATGTTTTAGATTTTATATATTTTGAGCCTTGTTCTTGTTGTTATGGGGTAGGTTTATATAAGCGTTGCTTCAACCTACACCCTTTCGGCTCAATCATTGCTCAAAAGTGTTCCTGAGCCCATGTGGTGATATCCTTTAGAGAATGATGTCGGTTTTTGATACAGTGCCGTCTGAGGGATGGAAGGTCACGGTCATTTAATGTTGGTTTCCGGCCATGCCGCTTACGTGCAGTGATTTCTCCAGATTCTCTGAACCTTTTGATGATGGAAACGGGGTTCGTAAATGAATAAGATTTGAGGTGACAAAGGGAAGATAAAATAACATGTTTGTTGAAATCTCCACATTACGCACACACAGATCAACACAATAGAGCAAAAAACACACACACACCCTCCAATGACCAGCTATCCAAATATTGGTTGAATATTTGAGACCAGCCTTAGGTAAACGCTATGCAAAGAGCGGGCAGCACATTTCTGGGATTCAACAGCTGACCTCTAAGCAGAGGAATGACTCACAAACGTGTTACGGAAGCTTAGCCACGAATAATCAACCACACACACTGTTGAGACATCTATGTCAAGAATGTGGACGGTCGGAGCACAGAGGTGTGTTTACTTTAGATGACAGGACCTTGATATGCCACCGTTTCTCACCGGCTGCTCGAGATTCCACGAGTAAGTGTAAGATCAAAGTTACTGGAAATCTCGAGTGTGTTGACATGCTGCAAAGAGAGGGAACATATGCAGTTGATTAGGTGTCACATGGCTATGACCTCATCATGTAGCATTTTTAGGAAAAGTCCACTCAACCTCTCTCTGAACTCCTTATCAGTAAAACATGTGTTCTGCTGGGACGGGCCAGGGAAAACATAACAAGAATTTGGAAAGACCGAAGCGTTCATAGTAAGAGCCAGCAACAGACCGTGGACAACCTGTTTTCATCCATCCATCCATCTTCTTCCGCTTATCCGAGGTCGGGTCGCGGGGGCAACAGCCTAAGCAGGGAAGCCCAGACTTCCCTCTCCCCAGCCACTTCGTCTAGCTCTTCCTGGGGGATCCCGAGGCGTTCCCAGGCCAGACGAGAGACATAGTCTTCCCAACGTGTCCTGGGTCTTCCCCGTGGCCTCCTACCGGTTGGACGTGCCCTAAACACCTCCCTAGGGAGGCGTTCGGGTGGCATCCTGACCAGATGCCCGAACCACCTCATCTGGCTCCTCTCCATGTGGAGGAGCAGCGGCTTTACTTTGAGTTCCTCCCGGATGGCAGAGCTTCTCACCCTATCTCTAAGGGAGAGACCTGGAAACTCATTTGGGCCGCTTGTACCCGTGATCTTATCCTTTCGGTCATGACCCAAAGCTCATGACCATAGGTGAGGATGGGAACGTAGATCGACCGGTAAATTGAGAGCTTTGCCTTCCGGCTCAGCTCCTTCTTCACCACAACGGATCGATACAACGTCCGCATTACTGATGACGCCGCACTGATCCGCCTGTCGATCTCACGATCCACTCTTCCCTCACTCGTGAACAAGACTCCTAGGTACTTGAACTCCTCCACTTGGGGCAGGGTCTCCTCCCCAACCCGGAGATGGCATTCCACCCTTTTCCGGGCGAGAACCATGGACTCGGACTTGGAGGTGCTGATTCTCATTCCGGTCGCTTCACACTCGGCTGCGAACCGATCCAGTGAGAGCTGAAGATCCTGGTCAGATGAAGCCATCAGGACCACATCATCTGCAAAAAGCAGAGACCTAATCCTGCGGTCACCAAACCGGAACCCCTCAACGCCTTGACTGCGCCTAGAAATTCTGTCCATAAAAGTTATGGAGCTTGGTCTGCATTGCCGGCAGTAAGTCGGACACATTTCCAGTGAGGGTTGGACTCCGCCAAGGCTGTCCTTTGTCACCGATTCACAACCTGTTTTGCAGCAAGTAAAATGATGCAGGGTGGTGTACTCTGCAGATCCAACACAAACCCATCTTTGGTTTGTTTTTTACTGAGGGAAGTGGTAAGTAGGGCTGGGCGATATGGCCTTTTATTAATATCACGATATTTTTATGCCATGTCACGATACACGATATATATTAGGGATGCACCGAAATGAAAATTTGTGGGCGAAGCCGAAGAAAATTTAAACGCTTGGCCGAAGGCCGAATACTGAATAATGAATGAAGTTTTTCACAATTTTTTTTATCAATCAATCAATCTATCAATCAATCAATGTTTACTTATATAGCCCTAAATCACTAGTGTCTCAAAGGGCTGCACAAACCACTACGACATCCTCGGTAGGCCCACATAAGGGCAAGGAAAACTCACACCCAGTGGGACGTCGGTGACAATGATGACTATGAGAACCTTGGAGAGGAGGAAAGCAATGGATGTCGAGCGGGTCTAACATGATACTGTGAAAGTTCAATCCATAATGGATCCAACACAGTCGCGAGAGTCCAGTCCAAAGCGGATCCAACACAGCAGCGAGAGTCCCGTTCATAGCGGAGCCAGCAGGAAACCATCCCAAGCGGAGGCGGATCAGCAGCGCAGAGATGTCCCCAGCCGATACACAGGCAAGCAGTACATGGCCACCGGATCGGACCGGACCCCCTCCACAAGGGAGAGTGGGACATAGAAGAAAAAGAAAAGAAACGGCAGATCAACTGGTCTAAAAAGGGAGTCTATTTAAAGGCTAGAGTATACAAATGAGTTTTAAGGTGAGACTTAAATGCTTCTACTGAGGTGGCATCTCGAACTGTTACCGGGAGGGCATTCCAGAATACTGGAGCCCGAACGGAAAACGCTCTATAGCCCGCAGACTTTTTTTGGGGCTTTGGGAATCACTAATAATAATAATTTATATTGCATAAATAGCCTAGAATACATTTTTAGACATGTTTTTCAAATAAAATATTTTATTATTGAATATTGACATTTTTTTTAATATTCCAGTAGCCTCTGCTTTTCAAAAAAAGCACAAAGTTTTTCATTTATATTAGGCCTTCAAACAAAACATGCATTCCAAAACAAAATAAAGTGCATTAAAGTGGATAAACCCACAACAAATGAATTATTGTCCTTTTGGCAAAAGTCTGCTTAGCCACAGTAGATATGCTAATAATGTAAACAGAGGCCCCACTAAATCTCAATAAGTGTGTACTTGTAACCTCATACACTTATACAGGTACACAACATATGTGGTAGGTTCCTGCGGACGTTATCTCCTTTTGTTGTTGACTAGTTTTTTCATACGATGTTGATCGGGAAATGTTTGCCTCTGCATTTTTATGGTGTGGGCGTGTGGCACCGAATGGAGATGTTGACATGCGGAGTAAGCACTCTTCATTCTCTAGCAGGTGACTTTTCAAAAGATGCTACATATTAGCAGTAATGCTACTATTTGTAGGAACACTTTTGCCCCACACTTGACAAATTACGGTTGTCTGTTCGACGTATTCCCACTTGAAGCCAAACCACCGCCAGACGATGGACCCCCTGCTGTTTTTCTTGGGAATTAATTCTTCCTTCATTTGTTACCAGAATCGCACCTTCTTTCACTCCCCTAGCATCATAGCTAACGTTTCCCACGCTGCTACCTCTCTGCTCCGCCAGGGCGTATACGTATGTGACGTATGAGGTGACAGTATGTGACGTATGAGGTGACAGTATGTGACGTATGAGGTGACAGTATGTGACGTATGAGGTGACAGTATGTGACGTATGAGGTGACAGTATGTGACGTATGAGGTGACAGTATGTGACGTATGAGGTGACAGCATGTGACGTATGAGGTGACAGCATGTGACGTATGAGGTGACAGCATGTGACGTATGAGGTGACAGCATGTGACGTATGAGGTGACAGTATGTGACGTATGAGGTGACAGTATGTGACGTATGAGGTGACAGTATGTGACGTATGAGGTGACAGTATGTGACGTATGAGGTGACAGTATGTGACGTATGAGGTGACAGTATGTGACGTATGAGGTGACAGTATGTGACGTATGAGGTGACAGTACGTGACGTATGAGGTGACAGTACGTGACGTATGAGGTGACAGTACGTGACGTATGAGGTGACAGTACGTGACGTATGAGGTGACAGTACGTGACGTATGAGGTGACAGTACGTGACGTATGAGGTGACAGTACGTGACGTATGAGGTGACAGTATGTGACGTATGAGGTGACAGTGTGTGACGTATGAGGTGACAGTATGTGACGTATGAGGTGACAGTATGTGACGTATGAGGTGACAGTATGTGACGTATGAGGTATACGCATGTGACGTATGAGGTGACAGCATGTGACGTATGAGGTGACAGCATGTGACGTATGAGGTGACAGCATGTGACGTATGAGGTGACAGTATGTGACGTATGAGGTGACAGTATGTGACGTATGAGGTGACAGTATGTGACGTATGAGGTGACAGTATGTGACGTATGAGGTGACAGTATGTGACGTATGAGGTGACAGTATGTGACGTATGAGGTGACAGTACGTGACGTATGAGGTGACAGTACGTGACGTATGAGGTGACAGTACGTGACGTATGAGGTGACAGTACGTGACGTATGAGGTGACAGTACGTGACGTATGAGGTGACAGTACGTGACGTATGAGGTGACAGTACGTGACGTATGAGGTGACAGTACGTGACGTATGAGGTGACAGTACGTGACGTATGAGGCGACAGTTAGTGACGTATGAGGCGACAGTTAGTGACGTATGAGGCGACAGTATGTGACGTATGAGGCGACAGTATGTGACGTATGAGGCGACAGTACGTGACGTATGAGGCGACAGTACGTGACGTATGAGGTGACAGTACGTGACGTATGAGGTGACAGTACGTGACGTATGAGGTGACAGTATGTGACGTATGAGGTGACAGTACGTGACGTATGAGGTGACAGTACGTGACGTATGAGGCGACAGTATGTGACGTATGAGGCGACAGTATGTGACGTATGAGGCGACAGTATGTGACGTATGAGGCGACAGTATGTGACGTATGAGGCGACAGTATGTGACGTATGAGGCGACAGTATGTGACGTATGAGGTGACAGTATGTGACGTATGAGGTGACAGTATGTGACGTATGAGGTGACAGTATGTGACGTATGAGGTGACAGTATGTGACGTATGAGGCGACAGTATGTGAGGTATGAGGTGACAGTATGTGACGTATGAGGTGACAATATGTGACGTATGAGGTGACAGTATGTGACGTATGAGGTGACAGTACGTGACGTATGAGGTGACAGTATGTGACGTATGAGGTGACAGTATGTGACGTATGAGGTGACAGTATGTGACGTATGAGGTGACAGTATGTGAGGTATGAGGTGACAGTATGTGACGTATGAGGTGACAATATGTGACGTATGAGGTGACAATATGTGACGTATGAGGTGACAGTATGTGACGTATGAGGTGACAATATGTGACGTATGAGGTGACAGTATGTGACGTATGAGGTGACAGTATGTGACGTATGAGGTGACAGTATGTGACGTATGAGGTGACAGTATGTGACGTATGAGGTGACAGTATGTGACGTATGAGGTGACAGTATGTGACGTATGAGGTGACAGTATGTGACGTATGAGGTGACAGTATGTGACGTATGAGGTGACAGTATGTGACGTATGAGGTGACAGTATGTGACGTATGAGGCGACAGTACGTGACGTATGAGGTGACAGTACGTGACGTATGAGGTGACAGTATGTGACGTATGAGGTGACAGTATGTGACGTATGAGGTGACAGTATGTGACGTATGAGGTGACAGTATGTGACGTATGAGGTGACAGTATGTGACGTATGAGGTGACAGTATGTGACGTATGAGGTGACAGTATGTGACGTATGAGGTGACAGTATGTGACGTATGAGGTGACAGTATGTGACGTATGAGGTGACAGTATGTGACGTATGAGGTGACAGTATGTGACGTATGAGGTGACAGTATGTGACGTATGAGGTGACAGTATGTGACGTATGAGGCGACAGTATGTGACGTATGAGGTGACAGTATGTGACGTATGAGGCGACAGTATGTGACGTATGAGGCGACAGTATGTAACGTATGAGGTGACAGTATGTGACGTATGAGGTGACAGTACGTGACGTATGAGGTGACAATATGTGACGTATGAGGTGACAGTATGTGACGTATGAGGTGACAGTATGTGACGTATGAGGTGACAGTATGTGACGTATGAGGTGACAGTATGTGACGTATGAGGTGACAGTATGTGACGTATGAGGTGACAGTATGTGACGTATGAGGTGACAGTATGTGACGTATGTAAGAAGGTGCGCTTGCTGTCTGTGAGAAGGAGACACAACAAGGAGTGAAAAGAGCCTGTAGTGTAATGCCTGCAGCTAAAAGCAACTGTGTGAGAACATATACTCGAATATCACAATAATCATTTTCTATATCGCACGGAAACAACCCCGCGACACCCGATATATCGATTATTCGCCCAGCCCTATGTGCAGCCCTGCTAACGATTGCTGATATGTTTTGACGCAGTAAAATTGCTGACCAATAGTAACACAAACGGCTGGGCAGGCTGTAAATAAGCAATACGAGCACACAAATAAACTCTATATGCACGCTATTATGGTGAAGAGAAGCACTTTGGTTTAAAGTTTAACCAGGAAGTGGACTATGATAGAGGTTTATATGTGTCATATGGCCAACCTAGCAGTTTATTGCAACCTGCTGCACCTTATTTTGACAACGTGTGTTCTTTCAGATTGCTGTGATATACTCTGAAGAAGCACAAAGCGTTGACCTCATAACTTCAATTAGGGAGGGGAATACAAATAATTAGCATTTAAGTCTCACCTTAAAACTCATTTGTATACTCTAGCCTTTAAATAGACTCCCTTTTTAGACCAGTTGATCTGCCGTTTCCTTTCTTTTTCTTCTATGTCCCACTCCCTTGTGGAGGGGGTCCGGTCCGATCCGATGGCCATGTACTGCTTGCCTGTGTATCGGCTGGGGACATCTCTGCGCTGCTGATCCGCCTCCGCTTGGGATGGTTTCCTGCTGGCTCCGCTGTGAACGGGACTCTCGCTGCTGTGTTGGATCCGCTTTGGACTGGACTCTCGCGACTGTGTTGGATCCATTATGGATTGAACTTTCACAGTATCATGTTAGACCCGCTCGACATCCATTGCTTTCCTCCTCTCCAAGGTTCTCTTAGTCATCATTGTCACCGATGTCCCACTGGGTGTGAGTTTTCCTTGCCCTTATGTGGGCCTACCGAGGATGTCGTGGTGGTTTGTGCAGCCCTTTGAGACACTAGTGATTTAGGGTTATATAAGTAAACATTGATTGATTGATTGAATTATTTTTCATTGTCAATTTGATATTTTTTTGACTTTATATTGTACACTTTAAAAAAAAATTGTCTGTACTCAAAATGCATTCTAGCATACATCTAACTAGGGCTGGGCGATATGGCCTTTTTTTAATATCTCGATATTTTTAAGCGATACACCAGGGGTAGAGAACCTATGGCTCTAGAGCCAGGTGTGGCTCTTTTGATGTCTGCATCTGGCTCTCAGATAAATCTTAGCTGACATTGCTTAACACAATAAGTATTGAATAATTCCGCTGGTAATCACAGTGTCAAAAACAACATTCAAACTATAAAACATTCTCATGCATTTTCATCCATTCATCCTGTTTCTACCGCACCTGTTCAAGAAGTCGCATTAAAAGTATTTGATTTATTTTTGGTTAGCCTCAGAATAACAATTTTATTGAAAATAATAAGAGATTTATTTAACTCTAAAAATGTTGGTCTTTCTTAAAAATGCACGCATAAAGTTGTATTCAGTGTTAAAAAAAAAATTATACTTTAAAAAATATTTGGCTTGTATGGCTCTCTCAGCCAAAAAGGTTCCCGACCCATGCGATAC
Organism: Nerophis ophidion; assembly: GCF_033978795.1. Classification (NCBI taxonomy): domain Eukaryota; kingdom Metazoa; phylum Chordata; class Actinopteri; order Syngnathiformes; family Syngnathidae; genus Nerophis; species Nerophis ophidion. The sequence goes on along the minus strand of NC_084629.1, from coordinate 45,556,099 downwards.
ACGATATATATCTCCATATTTTGCTTTCATCTTGAATGAACACTTGACACATATAATCACAGCAGTATGATGATTCTATGTGTCTACATTAAAACATTCTTCTTCATACTGCATTAATATATGCTACTTTTAAACTTTCATGCAGAGCGAAATCACAACTAAAAGTGTATTTACTAAACAGTTATTAAAGTCCTACTGAAAGCCACTACTAGCAACCACGCAGTCTGATAGTTTATATATCAATGATGAAATATTAACATTGCAACACATGACAATACGGCCTTTTTAGTTTATTAAATTGCAATTTTAAATTTCCCGCGGAGTTTATTGTTGATAACGTCGCGGAATGATGACGCATGCGCGTGAGGTCACGGACTGTGAGGAAATATTAGCGCTGCACGACTCGCGGCTAAAAAGTCGTCTGCTTTAACGGCATAATTACACAGTATTTTGGACATCTGTGTTGCTGAATCTTTTGCAATGTGTTCAATTAATAATGGAGAAGTCAAAGTAGAAAGATGGAGGTGGGAAGCTTTTAGCCTTTAGTCACACAAACACACGGTGATTCCTTTTTTAAAATTCCCGGAGGTTAAACTTTACTATGGATCAGAGCGGTCAAGCGAACATGGACCCCGACCGAATGTCAACCAGCAGTTTTCGGTGAGAAAATTGTGGTAAAAAGTCGCCTCTTACTGGAGATCAGCTGAGCTTGCGCCGTCCATGCAGCTGCCATCGACTTCCCTCAGAGACTGGCCTCAAGACACCCGTGGACACACCCCTCCAACTATCAGGAACTATTAAACACACTAAAACACTAGCAACACAATAGAAAGATAAGGGATTTCCCATAATTATCCTAGTAAATTTGTTTAAAAACATCTGAATCCGTCCCAATGCAAGCGCCTTTTTTTTTCTTCCTAGTCTTTCGCTATCAATATCCTCAAACACGACTCTTTCATCCTCGCTCAAATTAATGGGGAAATTGTCGCTTTCTCGGTCCGAATTGCTCTTACTGCTGGTGGCTCCCATTAAAAACAATGTCAATATGTGTGGAGCCCTGCAACTCGTGACGTCATGCGCACATACTTCCGGTAAAGGCAGGGCTTTTCTATTAGCGACCTTTTATCGTCGATCCATCCATCCATCCATCATCTTCCGCTTATCCGAGGTCGGGTCGCGGGGGCAACAGCCTAAGCAGGGAAACCCAGACTTCCCTCTCCCCAGCCACTTGGTCTAGCTCTTCCCGGGGGATCCCGAGGCGTTCCCAGGCCAGCCGGGAGACATAGTCTTCCCAACGTGTCCTGGGTCTTCCCCGTGGCCTCCTACCGGTTGGACGTGCCCTAAACACCTCCCTAGGGAGGCGTTCGGGTGGCATCCTGACCAGATGCCCGAACCACCTCATCTGGCTCCTCTCCATGTGGAGGAGCAGCGGCTTTACTTTGAGTTCCTCCCGGATGGCAGAGCTTCTCACCCTATCTCTAAGGGAGAGACCTGGAAACTCATTTGGGCCGCTTGTACCCGTGATCTTGTCCTTTCGGTCATGACCCAAAGCTCATGACCATAGGTGAGGATGGGAACGTAGATCGACCGGTAAATTGAGAGCTTTGCCTTCCGGCTCAGCTCCTTCTTCACCACAACGTCGATGTTTTCTACTAAATCCTTTCAGCAAAAATATGGCAATATCGCGAAATGATCAAGTATGACACATAGAATGGACCTGCTATCCCCGTTTGAATAAGAACATCTCATTTCAGTAGGCCTTTAAGCAGTGGCACAAACATTCATGTCATTTCCAAAACAGAAAGTGCAAGATTGTCAGAGACATTTTAAAACAAGCTATGAGTGCACTTTTGTGCATGATGTCACTAAGATGACATATCAAAACAACACTAAATTAAAGTGCACTTTTTGTACAGAACGCCACTATAATAGTTTAAAACAAATAAAGTGCACTTTTGTGCATGATGTCACTAAGATGACATATCAAAACAACACTAAATTAAAGTGCACTTTTTGTACAGAACGCCACTATAATAGTTTAAAACAAATAAAGTGCACTTTTGTGCATGATGTCACACAAGATATTTCAATAAATGTCAAATAAAAATGAGCTGTGTAATAGGAAATCAAATAGTGTATGTACTTCGCTATGTGGTAGGTTCCTGCGGACGTTAGCTCCTTCTGTTGTTGGCTGATTTTTTTAATACGGTGTTGATCTGGAAATGGTTGCTTCGGCATTTTGTTGGTGTGGCACTGAACGGAGATGTTGACATGAAGAGTTTCAAGCACTCTTCATTCTCTAGCGGTGACTTTTCAATAGATGCTACAAATTAGCAGTAGGTGCTACTTTTTGTAGCAACGCTTTTGCCACATACTTGTTGGACATCGTCCCGCTTGAAGCCAAACCACCGCCAAAAGATGGACCCCTTACTATTTTTCTTAGGAATTAAGTCTTGCTTCATTTGTTACCAGAGTCGCACCTTCGTTCTCTCGTATTACCACTCGCACCACAGCTAATGTCACACATGCTGCTACCTCTCTGCTCTGCGAGGGCGTATGACGTGACAGTATGTGACTTATGTAAGAAGCTGCGCTTTTTTTAATACTCTGTGAGAAGGAGAGACAAGAAAGAGTGACAAAAGGCTGTAGTGTAATGCCCGCAGCTAAAAGCAACTGCGTGAGAACATATACTCGAATATCACGGAAAAACATTTTTTATATCGCACAGAGACACTGCGTGAGAACGTATACTCGAATATCACAAAAAAAGTCATTTTTTATATCGCACAGAGACAAACCCGTGATATATCAGTCCTACTATGGCCTGTGTCTTGGCTGGGTGAGCAGGTGTCGGACACCTCAGTCTCTTTGGACGTATCCTCGCTCATCCATGCGGACTGGACACTGGCCGAGAGTTGGTTGGCGGCCGAGAGAGGAGTCGGCTGTCTTGGTTGCTTTGTTGGGTCTGCTCCTGTCTCTGGCCATGCTCCCTCCACCCCAGCGGACAATGGCGTGGAACACCGCAGAGGCCACCACAGTGTATATGTTTCTTAGATTTTTTTATTCATAGCTGTATGAAGAAGTGGCTGGTTGCATCAGTTCTGCTGTTTTAATGTATTTGATTTCCTTTGTTTTCTTTAATGTTTGATGTCTGTAAGAGGGATGAATAACTATGGCTATGAGTTGTTGTTTTTTTTCCCTTGGCCTCAGTCTGGACCCCCTCTCCAGGGACCCAGGCTTAGACAGATTTTTAATTCTATTTAATTTTATTTTAATTTTCTACCCCCCCCCCACACTTGTTACTTGTATCTCATCTTTTTTGTAAGGGGCGCTGGAAACCGGCAGACCCGTCAGCGATCCTGTTCTGTCTCCCTGTAATGTTTGTCTGATCTTGAATGGGATTGTGCTGAAAATTTTTATTTTCCTGAAGGAATAAATAAAGTACTATCTAATCTAATCTAATTAAAAAGTGCCACCTCTTTGTGTATTGATCATGAAAATAACATCACAGTAGTAGTTGCTATGAAGAGAAAAGGGAGGATTTCGTAAGCCTTGCTTCTTCCGACTATTCCTTTATTTAGACATATTGTAAACAAAATGTGACATATCATTTTGCTAATGTATTCATGTTCGAAATAAATTCCAGCCCCCAAACCAACAACAAAGTAGGCACACATGTTTTGACAATTATTTCACCCTTTCTGCTGCTTACTGCCAAGAAGTGCAATTTGGTATTTATTTAACGGAATAGCTTCAAGATACAATTCATGACCAATCTATTCCACTGAATCCATTAACTCGTAATTATTTTTTTAATTAAGTCGCTAAGCTTTCTACCTAAGAAGGAACAACATGACAACTACGGGAAGTACAACACTAGTAATGAAACAGGAGTTAAGAATATTTTCTTAATTTTTAGAAATGAATATGTGCAAAATGGGTGGCCAATCATTCTCAGTTGTAGGTACACCACCAATGTAACTCAACACTTGTCAAATGTAGCACAATCAGTTACGCCTGAGGATCTTTGGTGGCGTCCTGACTTGCCTTCGTGTGCATCCCGCCTTCTTCCAGCTACAATGCTGAACATTATGTTGTGCAGCACACGAGAAAGAGTCTCCGGAAATAAAAGTGGAGATCACTTAAGAGATGTCTGCTTGCTCAGAGAGAGTAAACAGGCTGTCCAGCACGCTTGATAACTTTGATAGGGCGGGAAAGACACCATACTGGCCCTCGAGTTCAGTTCAAAACTTGGGAGGCAAACATTTTTGCAGAACATTTCTAAAACCACGAATGTTCCTGTTGTATAGAGCGGTCTTTTGACACCGCAAACTAGATAATGTAATTTCACCAATTTGGTTTCAAAACCAGTAATCATAATCTGCAAATAAAATGCATTGCAGAGTGTCGGTGTGGTCCAGAGCTCGGCAGAGTAACCGTGTAATACTCTTCCATATCACTAGGAGGCAGGGAGGTAGCTAATTGCTTTGTAAACGTTGCATCCTATGCTTAAACCAAACATAAACAAAAGGTGATGCCCCTGAGAAAAGGCATTGAAGTATAGGGATGGACTATAGAAAAACAAAACTAAAACTGCAAAGTAAACAAAAACAGAATGCTGGACGATAGCAAAGACTTACAGGCCTACTGAAATGAGATGTTCTTATTCAAACGGGGATAGCAGGTCCATTCTATGTGTCATACTTGATCATTTCGCGATATTGCCATATTTTTGCTGGAAGGATTTAGTAGAGAACATTGGCGATAAAGTTTGGTCGCTAATTAAAACGCCTTGCCTGTACCGGAAGTAGCAGACGATGTGCGCGTGACGTCACGGGTTGTGGAGCTCCTCACATCTGAGCATTGTTTACAATCTTGGCCACCAGCAGCTAGAGCGATTCGGACCGAGAAAAGCGACAATTTACCGATTAATTTGAGCGAGGATGAACGATTCGTGGATGAGGATAGTGACAGGGAAGGACTGGGGCAGTGGGAGCGATTCAGATGTTATTACACACATTTACTAGGATAATTCTGGAAAATCCCTTATCTGCTTATTGTGTTACTAGTGTTTTAGTGAGATTATATGGTACCTGAAAGTCAGGTGTGGTGACCGCCAGTGTCTCTGAGGGAAACCACGCAGCTCCAGGAAGACGCAAGCTCCGCTCATTTCTCCGGTAAGAGCAGACTTATTACCACAATTTCCTCACCGAAACCTGCCGGTTGACATGTGGTCAAGAACCATGTTCGCTTGAACGCTCTGTTCCATAGTAAAGCTTCATCTTCGGGAATTTTACACAAGGAAATACTGGCTGTGTTTGTGCTGGTAAAGGCAGCTGCAATACATCGCTTCCCACCTACAGCTTTCTTCTTTGACGTCTCCATTATTAATTGAACAAATTACAAAAGATTCAGCAACACAGCTGTCCAGAAAACTGTAATTATGCGATTAAAGCAGACGACTTATAGCTAGGATCGGGCTGGAAAAAAATGTCCGCTACAACTGGTGACGTCAAACGCACGCGTCATCACACCAGGACGTTTTCAACGGGATAAATCGCACGAAATTTAAAATTGCAATTTAGTAAACTAAAAAGGCCGTATTGGCATGTGTTGCAATGTTAATATTTAATCATTGATATATAAACTATCAGACTGCGTAGTCGCTAGTAGTGGCTTTCAGTAGGTCTTTAAAGCGTGTGGAGCAGAGAGCGTCCACAAAGTACACCCCGCACATGACATGACAATCAACAATGTCCACACCAGGAAGGGTAGCGTCCACACAACTGAAATAGTCTTCATTGCTAAAACAAAGCATGTGCAGGGGAATAGTGGTCAAGGAAGACATGAAACTGCTACAGGAAAATACCAGGAAAAGCCACTAAAGTAAGAGCTCAAGACACTACAAACAGGAAAACACCAAAAAACTCCAAATAAGTCCCGGCGTGATGTGACAAGTTGTGACAGTACTTTGAGACAAGAGGCTGTGGTTTGAATTCATATCCAAAACTTGCCGGAATGACTTTTTACTGTCAATATAGACTACTGATTTTTATTTTTATGTTTTGCCAAGGCACATTTTTTCATAGAAAAAAATGTGCCTTGGCTTCAAAAAGGTTAAAAAAAACCGCTGGTATAGAGGAGCACTGTAATCACATGGGCAGATCCTTGCATTTACATTTAAACTTTGCCAGCAAAGATAGAACACTGGGGTCCAAACTTGTGATTCACATAACTGAGACGTTCCTCAAAGCACCATTTTCAAGTCCTCTCTTCTTTGACAATTTAGTTTTGCAATATTATTTATTTAACTAAAATGCTGTGTAGCCTGTTTACTTAAGATGCAGTCAGTTGTTTTTTTGTTCTTTAGTTGTACTAGTTGTGTTCCACAAGGTTCTATTTTACATCCTCTTTTCTCATCATTTGGGCTGTTTAACTGGTGGCCCACAATTTCAGTTCAAAAACTTGTGAGACATACACATACATGTACATATACAATCACTGTACAAACATACATATACACATACATGTACATATACATTCACTGTACAAACATACATATACACATACATGTACATATCCAATCACTGTACAAACATACATATACACATGTACATATACATTCACTATACAAACATACATATACATGTACACATACATGTACAGTGAATGTATATGTACATGTATGTGTATATGTATGTTTGTACAGCGATTGTATATGTACACATACATGTACATATACAATCACTGTACAAACATACATAT